>NC_057803.1:698199350-698223112 GCF_018294505.1 Triticum aestivum
TGCAGCTCCCCCGCGCCGCCGCCCCTGCACCCCCGTGCCCCCACCACTGCAGCACCCCCGCGCCCCCGCGCCCTGAGCCGGACGAGGACCAGGAGGAGGACGACAAGGAGGAGGAGACGACGACCGCCTATACCTCAGCTCAGCCAGGCCACGCGACGCCGTCGTCCTCCTCGTCTTGTGGTGCCACCCGTTGGAGTTAGGCGCCTCTGCTTCGACCGGATCGCAATCGTCTTCAACCTTCGATCGCCGGTGATCTTCCTTGATTTGGGCATCCCCTGCTGCTCCTAGTCACTCGCCGGTCCTTCGTGTGCCTCTGCGGTGAGCCCCTCTGAAGATTCCCCTCATTTCCCCGTCTAATACCTCAGCGTAGAAGTCCCCACCCGAGCTAGGCCGTCGCGGCGGATCTTGGCTCTCCACTTTCCTAGCTGCGCTCCGACGGGCCCTGGCCGCATCCGTCCGCACCCCTGCGGCACCCCCTCCCCCGCGCGCGCCCGCGCCTGCCTGGGCCACGCCCTGCCTCGCCCCTGGAATGCGCTCTCCGTGCCCGCAGCCGCCCGGCTGCCCGTGCGTGTCCGCGTCCCACTGTTGGTCCTGTCGTGCGCGCCCCTGCTATGCACCATAGCCTCATCCCGCTGATGTTGCTGCACTGCTGCCACTGCAACTCTGCAGTTGTTTCCCTCAGACCAGCATCATAGGCAGTAAGACCAGGCAACATTTGTTCTTATTAGTTTAATAGAAGAGAGAGGGACGGAAAAATAGACAAGAAAGCAGAATATAGCCAAGACAAGTAGCATCTGTTCTTAAGCAGAGTATAAGGATAGCATAGAAGAAATAGACAGGGTAGCACCCAACTGAACATCTGCTTCTGCAGAACACTACACTCCACTTACACATGGTATTTTTCTGCAAATAGGACACCACACCCACAAGCACATGGGCAGGTATCATTAGCAGTGCTGCTGTAAGTATATATAACAGCAGTAGCCTGTAACAACAAGTATAAGTAGCTATTACCCAAAGGTCAGCCAGACCAATGGGAATAGACAGAATTAAGTAACCAACTCCAGGAACTAGAGCAGCATATTCAGTTAACTGAATCCAAACACCCTTTTTATCCATTAGTTAACACGAACAGCAGAGCCACATAGGAGCAAACAACATATTAAGCACTTTGCTCCTGACCAACTTAGCAAATCCAAAGCAATCCCATACCACCAGAGCATCACATGAGCACAGTAATAAAGCAAATACACATGGGCAGCTACTGACAGACCCTAGAACACCAGAGAGATCCAGTAGGAGTTGATGTCTTGATGCTTGATTACAACATCTAGCAGCAACTAGTAGAACCCCACTTCAGTAATGCCTGTGATGCATGACACAACCTCTCTATACAGTTATCCTAGTTAAGTATAGGCTTGGGCTTGTTGTTGAATGCTAGTTTTCCTCTCGTTTGTTGTTATGCAAGATTATGACGATGGAAGAGACATTACCGAAGTGTTAAAGTATTCATGTTTTGCTTAGTTGAAGAATATGAGATGTTGTGGTACGAGTTCGTGGCTTAAATTTGCTTGTTCTTTGTTGTTGCCCATGATGTGCAACATATGCAGCTAGATTGTTTCCTGCTCTTGTGTATCTGGTTTTATATTTATAACCTACCATTACTGGATATTCCAATTGCGGTGTCCCTGTGATATAGGGTTGGCCGTTTAATTGATACACACCAAATTTTGCGGTAGTAATGGTCGTTTCCTAATCAATCATGCCTAGTAGACTTTTTAATTAATGAGGAGCAGTGAACCCTTGTCTTGGAAACTTGAAACTGACTGGCTGTTTAGCAATGTTCAGTAGGACCAAATTGTAGTAGCGCATTTACAGGGTAAGCTTGATGCATTCTTTCCAGTATGTGTTCTTCTCTACTTGATGGTGTGATGAAATAGTGCTAGATCTGAAGTTAGAAAGCAAGAGTGTGACAAAGTTATGTCAGGGCGTAGTTTGTGATGATGCTACTTGTGATCTTGTGATGATGCTACTTGTGATCTTGTGATGATGCTACTTGTGATCTTCTGAAATGACCCATTGGCTACTTCATTACGTGGGGATAATGATTTTGCAGGTACCCCGAGAGGCCCTTGAATTTGCCGGAATGTCGATTAACTTCCATTCCGGCAAATTCGGGTACTCCATATGTCCTATTTTCAGCAAAGGTCATGCTGAAATTTTCCGTGAATTTTAGCATGACTTTGCTAAAAATAGGACATATGGGGTACTTGCGACTAATGCATGCGCCGGGGTATCTTAGTACTTAATTAAGTAGGATCAACTGCCCCGCCATTCTTGCTGCATTAAACCATAGGTGGCAATAGAGCCAAGTGATTAGGCCCAACTTAGAATTATCCTTCCCTTTTCTTGATAGGGTATATTATTAGAAGATACCCATATATATATCAGTCAACCTAGGGTGCCTCAGCATCGATATATAAACCCTAAATGATGAAAACTTAACTTAGCATTTAGGGTGCCTTAGTGTCGACAAACCCTAAATGATAAAACCTTGGCTTTTAGGGTGCCTCAGTGTTGATGAGAACCTAAATGATGTACACTTAGGCTTTTAGGGTGCCTCGGCGTCGACAAACCCTAAATGATCAAAGCTTAGCTTTTAGGATGCCTCGGTGTCGACAAACCCTAAATGATGAGACCATGATATATATATGGGTATCTTCTAATAATATACCCTATCAAGAAAAGGGAAGGATAATTCTAAGTTGGGCCTAATCACTTGGCTCTATTGCCACCTATGGTTTAATGCAGCAAGAATGGCGGGGCAGTTGATCCTACTTAATTAAGTACTAAGATACCCTGGCGCATGCATTAGTCGCAAGTACCCCATATGTCCTATTTTTAGCAAAGTCATGCTAAAATTCACGGAAAAGCAATTCTAGGATGAGGCTGGCGGTTCGGGCGGCAAGAAATTCTAGGAGCTGTCCCAGGAGATGGAGGAAGAACCTCACCGCTATGAGGACGCCGCGGAGGACAACGATACTGACTACACAAACCCTAGTGGCATCGGGGATGATAGCACTGATGGTGCCGCCGAGGATGCCACCACTAATGATGGCGGCGCATGCACAGATGGCAGCCAACCGAAGAGGCAATGGAAGGACCGACACCCGAACGTGCTCGGCACCGTCAAGGAGGAATTTACTAAAGTGAACTCTGACGGGCATCCAACGATGCCCAAAGAATTAGTAAAGGTGTACTCGGTTCAGCTCGGGTGCATTCTCTGGAGCACCGTCTTGATCAACACCAAGAACCTAAGGCATAAGGACCGAGGGAGTTTGCACAGCCTCCTCTTCACGAAGCTGCACGAACGATACAAGTTCCCCGCTGACTTTGCAAACACACGCCTCTCAGGAAATAAAGTGAACAGTGCTGCCCTCACGAGGATGAGCACGACCCTGTCTACTTGGAGAAGCACGGTGAAGGCAATGATTGAAAAGGTGATAGTTATGAGAAGATCAAGGCGAAATATCCTTTGATCAGTGAAGATGACTACAAGGAGTTCAAGATCAAGTGCAAGAGCAGCGCAACCTCCGAATCAAGTCAGTGGGGGAAAGAAATGCGGCAGTTGAACTTAGGGGTCCACCAACTCGGTCCCGACGGTTACAGAGTGGCGGAGCCTATATGGGACAAAGAGGATGCGGAGCGTGCCGAGAAAGGCCTACCGCCCCGCTTCGAGAAATACCGTGACAAGCATACCAGGAACTTTGTCAGGGCCCGGTACAAGGAGGACCCGGTAACAAAGGAGCTTACCACTGATCTGAAGACCAGGGCACTTGAGCTTTTTCTAAATGGTTCATGTTCCTTCCGCAGGACACTGAAAGCAGTAGCGCGGGGTCGTCTCAGAGCTCCCCTTTCGACACCCCTTTAAATAGGGCATTGAACATAATGAAAAACAAGGATAAGCTCAGTAAGCCGTCGTCAGCTGGTCGTGTGGCCGGCAAAGGCTTGTCCACAAAATGGTCATCATACTATACCACTGGTGGGTGAAAGGAGAAAAAGACCAGCTCGGAAAGCCAGTCGCGCGAGGTTGAAGCACTCAAGGCACAAGTGGCACGCATTGCGGAGATTATCCAAGAGCAAGTGCAACAACAACTGGGAATGATGCTCACCGCCATAGTGTCTATGTTGATTCAGGGGCTGACAACGTGGATCGCGGGTGGCCAACAAGGGCCTCCACCGGTTCCCAGCTTCACGGCCAGCAACTCGCACAACATGCAGGCGGTGCCATTGGTGTCTCCGGCGGAGGCGGTATTCGTGTCTCCGGCGCCGGCATGAGCATTGGAGCTTAATGCACCCGGGTGTACGCCGGTCGGCACCTCGCCAGCAAGCGGCCCCTCCGTCAGTTGCACGCCCGCCGTTGGCGGTGCCTCGACATTTGCCGAGCTCGACGGCATCACGGTAACTAAGCCTCTCGGCCAATGACTTCATCTCCTTTCCTTTGACCGGGCATCCATGACGCCCTACATGTTTTCATAGGGCGCCGCCGACATTCCATGCACTCTCCTGCACTTCGTGGGCGGCGAGTTGATCGATGTCGCCAAGGGCAAAATCGTTCAACCGGCCAACCCCGTGTTCCACGGTAATCCGATGTCACCCACAGTGTATAGGGTTGAACTGGTTCGGGTGCTGCCAGGCTACGACGAGTTGTTACCTCTGATTCGACCCACTAGGGCCAACGAAATGATGAGATGACCCTCAGCGCCTGCATAAGCTGGCCCCTGCTTTGGCCGAAGAGCCAGATTCGTTTGGGGGCGGGGGACACCAACCCACAGAGAAGACCGCCAGTCGTGCCAGCGCCAAGCCATGGCAAGAACGCCGCAACGCTACCGGACATGCCGGACATCCCTATGGCACAGGATCCAGGCATGCATATGGCACAGGATCTGGACGATGACGACAACGACAACAACACATTTACCAACGTCGATAAGTACTTTGCCGAACATGGGTACGATGACGAATTCTGCGGGCCTCCTTCTCAAGAACCCAACCTTGAAAAAGACAATCGCTATCTAGGTGGTACCGTGGAGAAACCTAATTGCAACAGGCGTCGTCTGGCGTTCAGTTCTCAGGAGACGCCTCCAGCTGCCGCCTTCACCGAGCCTTAGATAGCCGAGGTGCGAAATATTATCAGCCCTAACACACTCAAGAAGGCGGTCTGTGAGCAGCACTCGACCCCATTACAGCAGGTCAAGAAGAAGGGCAGAAACAAAAGACTAACAAGGGCGCCGGTGCGAGCTAGCCGACACCGAGTATGATCCGTTCTCAGGACGGGCCACCTTCACCTAAGGATATCTCGAGGAGGGTGCATGTGGCGGGTAGGGCGATGCTACCGACAAATATGCTCAATGATGCAACCGGTGCTATGCGGAGTCTGCATGACAGTGTTCTTTCTTTGGAGAAGCGGCGTCTCTCCAAGAATGATGTGGCATACCCGGTTTTCGTGGCCAAGGTGCCAGAGGGCAAGGGCTTTGTGCATGGCGCCATCGGGGGTACGATCATCCTGCGGTTTGATGACCTCTTTGCTATGTTTAACCTTCATGTGCTGCACTACACCTTTGTTCGGCTGTTTTCGCTGAGTATCAAGATGCGGATCATTCGAGACAAGACCTCGGACATCGTGATAGTCGACCCCTTCTACATGTGTGCCAAGATCTTGGGCAGTGCTGGGGACCGGCAAGTCGCGAGTTCACACCTCGAAGGTGTCATTCTGGCAAACCCAGATAAGGATAACTTCCTCGGGCCTTACTTTCCCGAGTAAGTCATCCCCTCACCGCCGCGTAACGTATGATTTCTTAGATTTCGATCGTTCTTTTTTTTCTAACATTCCGTGTTCTGTGCAGTGACACACATTGCACACTCATCCTCTTAAGCCCGAAATATTCCTTGGCCATGCATTTCGACCCGGACCGTGACTCCAAGATAGACTACACAAATATCAACAAAGTTCTTGATGATGCTCTCCCTGGCTACGCCACATCTGGAGGCACCTTTAAGAGGCCAGTTCGTAGGTACGACAGGCACGTGTTCACCCTCAATACGACATTCCCCTGCGTCAAGCAGCCGCCTGGCGGTCAGAAGGATGCCTACTACGCCCTCCATCACATGCGGGCGATCGTACGGGACCATAATCACCTTCTGCTATCAAATAATCTCAAAGATTGGGCCGCAAGCTTGGCGGCAATCCAGGACGCGGACATCCGACAAGAATTCTTTCGCATCCTGTCGGAGTTTGCAGAAATCATCTATCAAGATGTCCTTCGTACCTCGAGGCAGTTCTACCTTAGATATGAACCTCCCAATAGTGAGATAGACACAACGCTACAAATGCAGGCTGACAACGGCCGCGACTTCATGACCATCACGAAAGATGGCGGCTTTATCCACGCTCCAATCCCATGAGTCGAGTCGAAAGTAGTGATGCTATGTGTAGTTCTGAAACATCGATTAGCTCATGTTGTAATTAAAATTTAATGAACTTGTATGTCTCTTTGCTTAGGACAGTCGTTCAACTTTGATGTAATCGATGCTATTTATTAGTAGGACCATGAATCGTGCTATTAATGTCTTGCTTTTCTCTTCCGATCCTTTTGTTGCATACTTATATATTGCTTATGTATTATCTGTTGTTTGGCTAGTGCATAGAGATGCCGTCGTATGTCGTGTACAAGGGTAAGGTTCCCGGAGTCTACGACGACTGGGAGGACTGTAACACCCCAAAATTTTAACCAGGTTTTTGTTATTTATAATTTTGCCAGGAGTTTTAAAATTTTTATTTCTGTTGATTTCAGTACTTTTCTTTTGATGTTAACGAGTTTTATTTTTCCCAAGTGGAGCTTTCCAAAAATATATTGGACTTCTATGCTCTCTCATTTTTCTTAATCAATGGATTTACTTATTAAATTATTTCACCCTGAGCTTTATTCATTAAAATGACTTTCTTTAAGTTTTGGAGCTCTTTTTGAACTACAACCAGTTGTTAAATTTATCTAAAAATCCAACCAAAATTTGGAGATGTCATGTGATGTCTCTAAATCACTTTTGTGTAATAATATAATTATTTCATTGCATATCTTGAGTTTTACACCTATTTTTCAAATCACGTCCAGTGGGCACTTTTGCACTATAGCCTAGTTAAATATTTCCCTAGAGCCTCCACCAAAATTATGGGATGTCAATGGTAGCATGCCATCCAACGTTATGCAAAAACATAGTGTTGTTCTTTGGAAAAATTAAGTGTATCAACCTCTTTTCCATTCTGGACCAGACTTGTGTTTTCTACTGCAACCTCTTTCATTCTTGCTCAGGTGACCTTGTGCTTTCTCATGCTTATAGTCAACCCTGCAAAACCCCTAAGTCCAGGAGCATGCACTCTTTGGGACACTTTTGGTCCTTGTAATGATGCCATTTTCTCCCTGTCCAGAATTGTAGTTTTGCAAAACTTGCACTAGCAAGTTTCTCCTTTTGGAAAACTAACTTCACCACCCTCTATTTCTTCTAAAGAGACCCCACTCTGGGAGATTGGGCCACCCCAAGAACTTCCTAGGTGCCTTTGGCATTTTGTCAAACACCATGAGTGCATAGCTAGTTTTGGCATGAGTTCAAGTTTACATTGTGAACTTGAGCCCCTGACCTATCCAGCACATCTCATGGATTGGCCCTAGCCTATAACCTCACTCTGCTAACTCTCTTGTGGTTTGGAACCCCTAGCATGCCATGGCATTTCATCGAGCATGTCCCGTGCGTGCTCTGGGTGCGCCCAGAGCGTGCGTTTGGCACGCACATGCGCCCGAGCCGCCGCGTCACGCCCCGCACTCACTCCGGCCCGTGAGCGACCGCAGCCAGCATGCCGTGTCCCCTGCTGCACCCCACGAGTCCCGCAGCTCTCGCCATGTCTCTGGCAGGCCAGCAGCTAGCCACCACCGCCGCCCGACAGCTTCTGCACAAGCCAGCGCCGTTCAAGCCATCTCCGCTCGCCAGCTCGCCCTTGGAGTAGTAGACGCTCATCCGCTAGCTCCTGCCGCCATCCCCAGCCTCACCACGATGCCCTGCAGCTACAGAAGACGGTCGCCGGCGCCCTTATCCACGGCCGCCGCCGAACCGCCTCGACTCGCCTATTTAAGGACGCCCCGAGCCCGTTCCCGCACACAGGCAACCTCAGGCCACCCCTATGGTGCTTCACTAGCTCGCAATCGACCCGGGAAGGTTCTCTTCCCCGTCTCCGACAACTCCTGCCGCCGCCACCGCACCGGCCATTCCGGCACTCCTAAGACCTCCCCCTCTCCACTCTCTCCACCAGAAGCCTTCTCTTCCTCCCGTGAACCCTTTCCCCTACTCGATTTTGATCGGGATCCACCACAACCACAAAAGCACTTTGCTCCCGAGACCTCCTCCGCCGCGAAGCTCACCATCGGCGACTCCCTCCACCCCCGCCGACCCAACAACCACCGAGAGGACCGCCCCGGTCTTGCGGATCCATCTTGACTCACTGGAGCCCGTGGGGAGCAGCCATTCGCCGGCGTTGATCGCCGCCGCCGCGCCTCCGTTCGGGCGAAGGAAGAAGAGGAGGGATGGACTGGTCAAACCTGACCAGTGGGCCCCCTGGACCCACTGTCAGTGACCCCGCCTCAGTCCACGTGGGTTAAGTGGAAGCGTATTTCCGAAATACGCCTTCGACGTGTACGTGCCTATTCGAAACGTTTTCTTTTCTGTTTTTTTATATTTAAATAACAGATTTTGACCAAACTTTGACCAGCTATATCTTTTCAAATACAACTCCAAATAAATTAATTCCTTTTCCTACCTCTCTCAAATATTGTCTAGTTTATTTTAAGATTTATTTGAAAAGTTTTCAAAACAACTTTTTGTGCTGTATTGATTTTGTGTGTTAATTTATATATATCCTTTTAACAGGATTTTTGAAGATTTCAAAATGTTTTGGAATGCACCCTGCTTTCCCATGACCTGAAGGCAAGCATTTTGAACCCTGGTGTAATTTTTATGTGTGTTGTTTGACTCGGTGACAACACCACCCCGACACAAGCATACATTATTTTATGTGAGGAGGTGATCCTACTCATGAGTGCATAATAATGATTTTTATGCTGATGGAGTTGATATGGTTATGATGGAAATCATCGTCATATGCCTTTCATGCATACCGGAAGGGAAGCCGGGAAGGCCTCTGTCTTGGGTAGACACGCTCTTGTCCCTAGTCCTCCGTCGAGACGGTCATGTCCGGTATGGCATGAGGGGGTATGTCGCGTGATGTTTCTATCTGTTGGTTGAAGTATATGTATTGTTATGCTAATCTTGCAAGAAATGTTTGAACCTCCTGAGTCGACCGTAGATCGAATCTTGTGTCAGTAACCCCCCATACTTGCTTCGTACTATCACTCGTCTCTACGCCAAGTAGGGTACGGTTCAGTAAGTTGTCAACCCCTTTCCTAGCACACACCGTATAGAGAGGCCATGGTGGAAGATACTGGAGGCATCCGGTAGTCATGCCACCGGGTCCGGGAGCATGGGTGTTCCGGTTGTAGCCGAAGGGGGTAGCTCCCCAGTTTGGTATAAATTTTGTGATCCCATGTTACATCGAGGTTGTAGCCTTCCCACTTAGAGTTTTGCTTGACAGGTGTAGTGGGTGATTCCAGACACATGTGAGTTAAGCTGGTGTGTGCAAGTTAGGTGTGTTTCCAACTAAAAGGTCGTGGTTGGAATAGTCCCGATGGACTAAAGGAATCCGTCACTTGTGGGTAAAGAGTACACCCTCTGCAGAGATTAAACCTATTCGAATAGCCGTGTCCATGGTTAAGGACTACAGTCTGGGATGGGTCAAGTGTCGGTCTTAGTGTCGGTCTTCGGAGGTGAAACTGTTAAACCAAAACTGGAAACACGACTTGTGACTTGTGATAATTTATGATTATTATTATTGTTGGCTAACCATTGATATTATTGGTTTTATCGAATATCCCTCGGATGGTTCTACCTCCTGGATATTCACGATGTTTTCTTTTAAAGCCCTTTATGTGGTGTCGCTAAGACGCCCGACTGTGGCATTTCTTTTAAAGCCCTTTATGTGGTGTCGCTAAGACGCCCGACTGTGGCATTCCTTTTAAATCCCTTTATGTGGTGTCACCAAGACGCCCGACTGTGGCATTTCTTTTAAAGCCCCTTTTTGTTATTTATTTTCATAATATTAATACTACTATGTTATTGCATATTCATAAATAATATGCTTGCACGCATCAGAATTTTATTTATCTTTCATGACTGACGTCATGAGCATAAAAATATTTTTTTTGCACATCATTGTTATGTTATACCTGTGTTCATAATGTTTGCGAGTACATTCAAAGTACTCACTGGCTTGTCCCTGGCTATTGTCTTGGCCAGATCTTTCTTGCGCGGAGAGGAGCGACCGTGCCGACAGTCCCGGAACCTAAGCAACGGTGATAGCAGCCTCGCGAAGATAGGAGTTAACCTGGTCAGTTGTTCGTGTGGGAATTGGAGTCCCATAGACACTGATGATCCACAAACCGCTTCCGCCATCAACCACTAGAACCATATTGTTGTACTCAAAGGCCAGAATGGTCTTGTACTACATATTTTGTATTTTGCTTGGAATTTCTGTAACAAGTTGGTGCCTCATCAGCTAACAGTTATCCTGGGGCTGGTGAGCACAAGGGCCATTTTCTGGAAATTTATACCCGGAGAATTGGACCCCACAAGGAGTGTCGGAGATAGGTTCACCCTTTCAGCGGTAACAGTTACAAATGGTACACCACTAGTGCGGAGGCGGAATCTAGATACGCGCGCTATCTAGCGGGAGAGAGGAGGGAGCGTTGGAGGAACCGGATAAAGATCAATTTCATCGTGATGATGCTCATCGTGATCACCGCAGCTCTCTTCTATGTGATAGTAGTTTAGATGATCGATATCGACTTGTAATGTGAAGACAAACTCGCTACTCACAGTCTCGAGACTTGTAATGTTCTATCTTTGTCCGTTCTTTTGAATTCGGAGACTAATATGATGAATTGTATTCGGAGTCTAATCTTCTATTGTATTCGATGAATCTGTTGTTGCTGTGTGGTGCTATCTATATTCTATCCAATAATATATTTTGTAACCTATGCAAATATCAGAAAAGACAAAAAAATTTCTAATATTCATACTAATGGCGCACCACTTAGCACTCTAATGGCGCACTTTAGAAAGGATACCAATGGCGCATCACCCCAAAGTGCGCCATTAGTATGCCAAAGCACATGGATAAATATGGCCCCTTGGGAGGCATACTAATGGCGCATGTTGGTCTATACTAATGGCGCATTGCGTGGTGCGCCATTAGTATACCAGATACTAATGGCGCACCAGTGGTGCGCCATTAGTATTTAATACTAGTGGCGTGGTGCTAGTGGCGCACTAGTAGTGCGCCATTAGTAGGCAAAACTGGTGCGCCACTAGCAGGCCTTTTCCTAGTAGTGCCCACGCGGGGCAGGAACAGGGTGTGGTGGTACTACTATCGCGTGGCTCTTGATCACCTCCCGCTGAACGCCTGGGACTGGGACAATGTTCCGAAGGTGCTTAGGAAGGAGTGCTGGCTCGACCACATCGAGCGGCAGTCGCTTACCAAGACCAACCCGCTCGACGCTCTTTGCATGGCTCTGGACTTGGGATCCAGACAGGAATCAGCGTGCCTCCGACTTCAATGTGCTCAACAGGCCAGACACGCACCGATCGTGGGGATCCTTGCCAGAAGGAACGCCCGCGAAGGAGGGCAAGGAGGGGCCTCACTTCCTAGTCCTAATCCACCTGGATGTGGTTAAGGACTACACGCCCATCCCCGACGAAGAGGTCCATGAATGGCCGCGCATCTACACGCGCAAAGGCTGGCGCATGGGGATCAAGGATGGCGAGGGCCGTGGCCGTGCCGTGGCTTCGACTGGTCCATTCAACGCCCGCCGCAGGCCAGACGAGGACAGAGACGAGGAAGGCAGCAGATGCCGTGGCCCACACGGCGGCGATGGATATCTAAGAAGAGCTTCTGGAGAGGATTGCATGATGAAGCCCAATGTAGGGACACGACGTCCTACGACCTGCAGCCGCGCCGGCATAGACATCGTGAGACGGGTCCAGCCGGCACCCAGGAAGTCGAGCTACATCAGCTGAGAGCCTCCGACACGCGCGACATGGGTGGTGCGTGCTCCGTTCAAGAGACCATGCTTCAGGAACGGGTGCTCGTGACCCCGTCCTTGGAGATTCTGCCCGTTCCACAAGTGGCAAAGTCAAGGGAACAAGCCGACCAGCCCGAGGACGATGATGCCAGAAGTGATGCTCAGAGTACTACTGCCCCCCGACCAACATGCTCAGTTCTGATGAGTTGCAAGCTGAGCCGGTTCTGCCGCCCTTTGATTTGGCTACCCGTGCCCTTGCTTGGAGGGGTGCCGATGACTGGGGACCGGCGCTCGCCGGCCTGATGCCACTTTACTCCCTTCCCGGCAGCAGCCTCTCCTCTCCCCAACAAGGCAGCAGCAGCACCAGATCACGGGCTCCACATCCTGGCACAACACGGATTGGCCGGACGCTGCTTCCATTACCGGTGCTGGAGCAGCCACTTTCTTCAGCCAAAGCAGACAAAGCTACTGTGAATTGCCGCTGCTGCCATCGTCTTTGGGACCCGATGCATCAGAGGGATGGGTGCTGCCCAAACCCACCCCCATGGGAAATATGGAGACGAGCACGTGGGTTCCAAGCTTCCTGACCGAGAGCCCCTGCCGGCTCTGTGGATGGGGATCGGCCCAGCTAGCGGGTCTCCACTGGGAACCAAACTGGGCCACAGGGCCCGAGGTGGTCTTTGGCCCTGGCGTGGCGGCGGCCCAGGAGCAAGCCGGCGCCCTCATCAACCAGGCTCACATCCCGTCTATGGAAGAAACACGCGCCAGGCGCGCTTTGGTGGAGGCCAACCTGACAGGCCCCGGGCTCTTAACAGCGATCACGGCCAAGGTGTCCGAGCTGTAGATAGATGAGCAGCGCGCCTTCATCAACAGAATCGCCTCGTTGCTCTCTGCTTCGCTGCTAGGCGCGCCCCTGCCCACGACCAATTCGTCGTGCCCAATCAAGCAGCGCCTCCTCGGTGCAATGAAGAGCTCCAGACAGAGTGTTCGACTCCTTTGGCTACGCTCCAACTACTCATCCTCAAGGCGCTCGCAGGCGGAGATTAGCGTAAAGTTATGACTCATCAGAAAGCTGAAGACTTCATTGATGACACCTTGCTTCAGTACATCGACTTCTTCCGCAGCCACATGCCTCCTGAGAACGTGGCAAAGCTAGCGGATATCGCGGGGCTAAACTCCCTGTCCCAGCTTCGCCTGCTGGATGCTGAGCTCCAGGCCATCCCGGATGAGCTCGCTGCTAGGGTGATTTAGCGCGATGGTCGCTCCCTGCGTTCTGCATGCATGTCTACCAAGTTTCTTTATGTTTAGCTATCATCTAAACCTGAGTCTGAACCTGTTTCATGTTGAGTGTTGCGCCCTGAGGGCGGTCAGGCGAGTTTTTGCCCCCATCTGTATCCTGTGTGTCGTAGCAATCAGTGCCCGGCAGCTGTTATGTGAGTCAACTTTGTTTCCTTATGAGTGAACAACTATCTCTGTTAAACTGGAATGTGAGGGGATTAAATGACAGAGCAAGGCGGGCAGCGGTATGGGCAATGCTTGATCGTATGCGCTGCTCCATTGTCTGTATCCAAGAATCCAAGCTCTCGGCAACCTCGGATAGGGACCGGGGGGAAATCGTATGTTGCTCTAGACGCTGATGGCACCCGTGGCGGTGTGCTGCTATGCTGGCAATCACATGCCTTTAGTGTTACCAACATTGCAGTGAGAGACTTCTCAACCACAGCATGCTTCACGCGGTCGGTGGTGGGACTGCTTGCTCCCTAACCACCGTCTACGGGCCACATGATGACACCAGGAAGCCGACCTTCCTTGGGGAGCTCGCCGCCATCCACAACTCCATGGGAGGGCCCTGGATGGTGATCGGCGATTTCAACCTGATTAAGAATTCTGAAGATAAAAACAATGGTAGAATTAACCGTAGATGGATGAACAACTTCAGACGCACCCTCAATAGATCGACTTTGCATGAGATTCAGCTGATTGGGCGTCATTACATGTGGAGCAATGAGCAAGACCCGCCTACGCTTGTGAGGTTAGACCGCGAATTTTGCAATATGGAGTGGGAACTTCTGTTCCCAGGTGCAAAACTGCTGACCCAGTCGTCCGCCATCTCGGACCATTGCCCCGTCCTCCTAGTAAATGATGTGATAACTAAAATGAACAGAAGATTCCGCTTTGAAGCATATTGGCAATATATCCATGGTTTCCAGGAGGTTGTCAACCAGTCCTGGACCCAACCTGTGGGGGGCGCCTGCCCCATCACTAGTTTCAACTTCAAACTACACCGGCTCAGCAAGGACCTGTGTGTTTGGAGCAAAACTCTCGTTGGAGACATCCAAAAACAGCTGCCGATGGTTAACGAAATAATTCTGCAGCTAGACACAGCGCACGACCACAGGGCTCTCAGTTCAGAGGAGAAGGAGCTAAGGTCAAAGCTGAAAGCTAGATCGCTGGGGCTGGCCGTCCTCCTGAAAATCAAGCAGAGGCAGAGAAGCAAAGTACTCGGGCTTAAAGCCGGCGATGCCAATACGAAATATTTCTAAAGAAAAGCAAATGCCATGCATAAGAGGAACACCATCCACTTGCTGCAAAGCCCATCGGGACCGATTTCATCTTCAGAAGATATGGGCACATATGCGCATAATTATTTCCAGAGCATCTTCAGCTCGCAGCGCCCGAGATCAGTGACGCTTAACTGGGACGAGATGTACCTAGACCTTGTGGACATGTCGAACATGGAGGGCGAGTTCTCGCTTGAGGAAATAAAACAAGCGATCGACGAGATACCAGACGACAAAGCGCCTGGCCCGGTCGGGTTCTCAGGCAGTTTTTACAAAAACTGTTGGGAGACAATTAAGTTGGATCTCCTCGCAGCCATGAACCAGCTATTCCGGCTAGACAGCCGAGGCCTAAACCGCATCAACACAGCCATCGTGGTCCTAATCCCGAAGAAGCAAGGGGCGGACACCTTGACAGACTTTAGACCGATTTCACTACTACATAGTCTGATCAAAATCTTAACGAAAATCCTGGCAAGCAGACTTGTGCCCAAGCTAGAGGGTTTGGTTGACCAATGCCAGAGTGCATTCATCAAAAAACGCTGCATACAGGAGAATTTTCTATATGTCCAGAGCATGATCAGAAAGTTGCATAGGACAAAGAAACCTTCAGTTCTCCTGAAACTGGACATCACCAAGGCCTTCGATTTGCTCTCATGGCCCTACCCGTTAGATATGCTCGAGGCGCGTGGCTTCGGGGCACGGTGGCGTGAGTGGATCACCATGCTGCTCCGTACGTCTACCTCCAGAGTGATCATAAATGGTCAGCTTTCCGATGCCATCCAACACCGACAAGTGTTGAGGCAGGGGGATTCACCCTCCCCCTTCCTCTTCATTCTAGCTATGGACCATCTCCAAAGAATGTTCAACTGGGCCACAACTAGCGGCGTCCTTTCCAAGCTTCCTGGAAGGAACCCGATGATACGTTGCTCCTTCTACGCAGACGATGTGGCCATGTTCATGAACCCGAAGGAACGTGATGCAACAATGATTCAGCTCATTCTCAAATGTTTTGCGCAAGCCTCCGGATTATGGGTCAACGCGAACAAAAGCTCCGCCCTACCGATCAGATGTGGCTCAATGGACATGAACACTATCCTAGCACCCCTGGGCATCCCGTGCAAGATGTTTCCGGTAACCTACCTTGGTATGCCGCTCTCGCTTCGAAACCTGACCAAAGCGGACCTGGACCCGCTGTTGATCAAATTTGGAAACAAAACGGCTGGTTGGAAAGGCGGACTCATGGCCAAGAGCGGACGACTAGTGCTTCTGAAATTAGGGCTCATGGCGCTAGCGATTTATATGATGACTGTCCATAGGCTACCCGCCTGGGTGATAAAATGTTTAGTGCAGCTCTGCCGCGCTTCGCTTTGGTGCGGAGAGACCACCTGCAAAGCCGGCCAATGTAGGGTGGGATGGAACCAGATTTGCCGTCCGAAGCACCTGGGCGGCCTGGGCGTGCTTGACCTGAAAAAATTTGGAACGACATTGAGGTTGAGATGGCTATGGCTCGCCTGGAAAAACCCCACTCAGCCTTGGGCGCGACCACCGCTGCCTTGCGATGAAAAGGAAAGAATGCTATTTGCCATGGCTGCTAGGTCAATGCCCAAAAACAATTGCACCATCTTTATTCCAGATTTCAATAAGGAAAAACCGCAAAGTTCAGGAAGCCGTTCAAGGACAAACATGGATGTCGGAGATGACCTTGTCCTGGGCCTCACGGACGACATGTTACCTGAGATGACTTGCCTAGCAGAGATGCTAGATGAGGTGAATCTACAGGAGGGACAATCAGACCAAATCTCCTGGCGGTTCTCGCAATCAAACGAGTACTCTGCTCGTTCAGCCTATCTACTGCAGTTTGAGGGTTCGGTACCTATGGAGAGTCACAATTTCATTTGTAAAGGATGGGCGCCCGGCAAATTCCGCTTCTTCCTATGGACGGCCACGCTGGGGAAGATACTCACTGCTGGGAGAACAACTATTTCTGCGCTCTATGTGAGCGAAATCTAGAAACACCAGCCCATTTGATTATGGAATGCCCTTGGTCTCGACACGCTGGGATAAAATCGCGCACCTATGCCGCATGCCAGCTATGCTCCCCGAATCATGGAACGTCACTGCAAGCATCAAGGGATGGCTCATGAGCTGCCACAACTCGGCGACGGATGGCCTGAAAAAATCTGGATGCTATGGCATTGGGTTCATTGACCCAAATACCATTAATGAGTACACATGGAATATTCCAAGTTCTCAAGCAAGTTTAGAGGAAAGCATGCTAGAGTTCTTGAAGCGCCTCAATACCAATGAAGATATACTACTTACAACTTCCTGTGAGTCACACTGTCTTGTACTACAAATTCTATTTTTACTTACTAGCTAGCTAGATGTTAATAATTAAGTGTATACGGTTTACGGTAGTTGATTAATTTTATGCACATGCCCGCTTAATTAATACATGCAAACGTGTGTGCATGCAGTTTCCATTGGATCTTGTTAGTCATTAAAGTTGACAAAGGAACAGTTGAAGTACTGGACTCGCTACTTAAAGAAGATAAAGACTACACCATCATGAAGGGGATAGTCAACAAGTAATTTCAATCATTATTAACTATATCTCGACCTATTATTAGTTCGTCATTTCCTGATATGAACAATTTAATAACCCCTAATTTTCTTTGCCGGCGGGGAGGGTTTGGGCAAAGTTCATCAAGGTGACTCTAGGCAAATGGGCAAAAAAGTTGTTTTCATATCGACCAAAGGTAAGTAATTAAGTAGTACTAGCTAGCTATCATCTCTTTAATTATTGTTTCAATACCATTAATTAATTATCATGCTTGATTAATCATTATCTGATTCAATTCCATTCTCGTAAAGGCCCTGAAGTAGGCGCAGGAGAATGATCTGTGTGCATTCTACGTTTGCAAGAACATTCGCATGATGGCGTCCGAAAGGAGCAGATTTCAAAGACAGGACTGGGTACGTTTGTCAGAACACTATTCACACCATTATCGATATCTAGTCACACAACTAATACACATGCATATTGATCTCCTTCTTAACAGTTCAGGGAGGTGCGGGATAAGCTCCTACCAGCGGACCGCATACTAGCACTTCAAGAGGAAATAGCCGGATTTTTGCTCGACCAGGTGATAGATCCCAAGGAGAATACTATTACCCGCTACCGCCCCATGAACCACTTGTCATCGTGCTCCGAAGGCACCAAGGCAACATGTAGGAGAAATTGTATATGTATATACATGTGTATGTGTGAATAATTAATGGTGTTGGTTGTGAGACATTCGATGATATATTTATATAATATATATATATATATATATATATGTGGTTCTACATACGAGAAAATCTATTTATATATATGCATAACGTGTACAATTTGTAGTATCGTGAAATACCAGCAAACAAAAAAAATTAAATGGAAAATAAAGCAAACCCCCCGCCCAAACATTTAGTACCGGTTGGAGTTACCAACCCGTACTAATGTCCTACACGTACCCGGGCCTGGCTCGTGCCACGTGGTGACACTAGTAGAAAAGGGGGCATCAGTCCCGGTTCATAAGGGCCTTTAGTCCCGGTTCTTGAACCGGGACTAAAGGGTCGTGACTAATGCCTCCACCCTTAGTCCCGGTTCTAACACGAACCGGGACAGATGTGCCTCCACGTGGCCGGTGCGCCGAGCCCAGGCAGGAGGGCCTTTGGTCCCGGTTGGTGGCACCAACCGGGACCAAAAGGCATCCACGCGTCAGCATTTCAGTGGCCGTGGTTTTTGTTTTTTTAAAGGGGGGGGGGGTTGGGAGTTTTGGGTGGTTAATTTAGGTGTTTAATATATTGTGTTAGCTAGCTAATTAATACAGAGAAGTGTCCTCTCTTATGTCTGTGCTTGGTCAACGCTACGTACTGTACATAGAGAGGCCCTCGACACGCTAGCTAGTAAGAAAGTGAAGGGAACCATTAAGTACAGAAGTTCGTCATGCATACCAAGGGAAGTGATCGATTGACCTCTCCTTCACCGAGAGATTGGTCGAACAACAAGTTTTCGTATTATCTATTCGACGCTACTGGCTACATACATATACAATATGTAAAATCTCTTACAATCCCCTAGCAATTGAAATCAATTTCCACA
Source organism: Triticum aestivum (assembly GCF_018294505.1). NCBI lineage: Eukaryota > Viridiplantae > Streptophyta > Magnoliopsida > Poales > Poaceae > Triticum > Triticum aestivum. The sequence continues at coordinate 698,218,298 of NC_057803.1, forward strand.
TGATATTCTCCGGCTTTATTGATGACGTGGTCAAGAAAGAATCCCGCCAATTCCTCTTGAATTGCTTTCATGCGATCTTGTTCTAGGAGTTCATCCCGCATCTGCCACGTCTAATTTGAAGAAGGGGATTAATACATATATGAATGAAACTCAACAGAAATGATGGTGTAATAAATTGAAATTGCGAATATTATTGCTTACGCACTTCATATTGTCTTTTAGAGTAGCCCCGCTTATGTTTCAAAGTCGCGTTGTAGATGAACTCGCACACGTAGTATCCACAGAAATCATTCCCTTGTTCCTGCCACAAGCACTTTATGAGAAATGAAGGTCAATCAAACTAATAATGAAGCATTATAAATGGCATTGATGAAAGTACAGCTATATAATCAACCGGAGATGCGCGCAACTAGCTAGCTAGTAGTACTTACTTTCGGGTATGTATATCGCAGCTCCTTCGGCAGTCCCGGAACTTCTGCGGTGAACTGTTTCCAAACCCTGCAAGACAAAGAAAATAAATATTATTACCTGAGATATTAGGAAACGAACAAAAATTTGCCGACATGGTGTGATAAATGATCGATTGAACTTACTTGTTGATTATTTTAGTCATGTCCACATAGGGTTGGGGATTTTTTATTCTCGAGTCTAAGACGTTTACTACTCCCCGCTCAAGCTTAATTTCCAGAAGAACATAGTGGAATCTGCGCACACATGCATAACTCATCAATTACATTAGTATAACCTCGCTCGAGTAATAAGGGAAACCGAATATGCACACGACAGTAACACTCACTGGGAGTTGTAAGGTAATAGTATTAAATGTTTGTTTTGATTTTTGATCCATGATTGTAGCAAGTTCTCCTCGGCCTCTGCGGGGTGCTTTTTAACCAGAAATGCATCTATGTTTTTTGTGTTAACGAACCCAATATCATACATTTCTTATTTTTTGCACTCGACGATCTTCAATCTGCATAATATAGTGAGGATAATTAATTATAAATACATGCAATGAAAGCCGAGCTATATAGAGAGACTTAATAACATAAATAGTACTTACAGACAGTAGATAAAGACCATTAGTTTATCGAGGGCCTTTTGATTGAAGAACGCGAACAACTCATCAAATGGAACAGTTAATAGATCAGTTGCAACGAGGTCGTGCTCCTCTTTAATATTCAGATACAAAGCATTCGTCCCCCCAGACTCTCTGCAGGTTTTCATGTACCAATTATGCAATCTTCGCATCATAGTTGTCAGAGATTTTTCATCTTTGATGAGAGGCTTCTCGTACTCGTATTTGTGTTTGTCCACCTCCAAGAAATCAGGAAGTTGATTGTCAGGCAGGTAATCTGCAAGATTGCCATAACCGGCCACCGTCCCCGGAGCATTACACACATTGAGCGGGGGCACGTTTGTTGTGCTTGTTCGCCGAGCTGGGCAATTTTTTTACCAGCTGCTCATTCTTTTAACCTTTTATCACTGACAGTACTTCCCGACCGCTGGGCTTCGAGATATGTCTGTTCAGTAATGCGCTGATAGTTGGTTCTCTGCGGAGACTTTGGTGGTTTCCTCAGGGCATCGATAGTGCGCTTTGCTTTCACTAGATCTACCTTCTCCTCCGGAGGTGGATGTCTCTTTGCTTTCACCCCTTCAAAGAAGTCCTTGATGTGGGCCCGCACGATCGTCTCGTTTTCCTCCTCGGTCCTCTTGTACGGTAACTTCTCTAGAGGCTTGAGAGGTGGACCGTATCTGTATTGCCTCCAGCCTCTGTTGGCTGCTGTACTTCTAGATGCCGGAGCAGACGGAGCGGCTGTGGCGCATGTTTTCTTTCGTGCTTGCTTACGAGGCGGAGGAGAAGGACTACGACGCGCCGGAGAAGCCGGGGCGGCGGCAGGTCTCTTCCGCCCTTGCTAGCGAGGCACAGAAGGAGGAAGGTGCTGGCTGCTCGGGCGCGCCGGCGCAGGCGGAGAAGGAGGCGGAGTGCCATAACGCGCCGGAGAAGGAGGAGGCTGCTGGTTGCTCGGGCACGCCAGCGCAGTCAGACAAGGAGGCAGAGTGCCACCACGCGCCTGAGGAGGAGGAGGCTGCTGGCTGCTCGGGCGCGCTGGCGCAGGCGGAGAAGGAGGCGGAGTGCCGCCATGCACCGGAGAAGGAGGCCCAGTGCCCTGATCGACACTCGCAGGAGGAGGAGGCGGTGGAGGAGGCGGAGTGCCCTGACTCGCTGGAGGAAGAGGAGGCGGAGGCGTCCAGTTCGGAAGGTTGATGAGCTCCTTCCGCCATAGGCATGGAGTCTTCAGAGCAGCACCCAGCCTAGTCTCTCCTTCACTTGTAGGGTAGTCAAGCTGGAGGTCCTCAAATCCCTCCGTTATTTCGTCCACCATCACCCTGGCATATCCTTCTGGAATCGGCCGGCAATGAAAAGTTGCGCCTTTTTCAGTAGGATAAACAGAGCCAACAACCGCCTTGACCTTCAAATTCATCCATCGCGTCATTATGTGGCAATTTTGAGTCCCCGTGATAGCATCCACGGGATAGCTGGCAGGAGCCGTCAAGACATGCTCTGGTTGAAGCAGCTCCGTGGAAGCCATGCTGCTTCTCCGTTGAGATGGCGGGGTAGCTTCGGGGGAAGCTTCGGCAGGTCGTTTGTCGCGATCTTCTTCTCGTTCCTCTAGCCCCATTACCCTTTCGTGCAGCTCCTGCAGTTGGCTCTGCTCTAGTTTCTTCCTCCTCTCGTGGGTTTTGTAACCCCCTACGTCCGGGAAACCAACCTTCCACGGAATGGAGCCTGGAGTGCCTCGTGTCCGTCCAGGGTGCTCAGGATTCCCGAGGGCCATTGTGAGCTCGTCCTTCTCCCTGTCTGGAACGAACGTCCCTTGCTGCGCTGCACGCATATACTGCTGAAGCCTTGTGACTGGTGTTTTCAGTTGCTCGTCCGTCCAACGGCACTCCCCTGTTACAGGGTCCAAGGTTCCGCCAGCCCCAAAGAACCAAGTCCGGCAACAGTCTGGCCATCTCATTGTCTCTGGTTCGATCCCTTTATCAAGCAGATCACTCTCAGCCTTGGACCACTTAGGCCGGGCTTGCAGGTAGCCACCTGACCCCGTGCGATGGTGAAACTTCTTCTTCGCAGCATTTTGCTTGTTTGTCGCCGACATCTTCTTACTCTTTTCCGATGTCGTGTAGGCCACAAATGCGGGCCAGTGATCTCTGATCTTCTCATATTTGGAGATGAATTCTGGTGTCTCTTCTTTGGCGACAAACTTTTTCGGCTCTTTCCTCCACCTCCTGAATAGGCCTGCCATCTTCTTAAGAGCACAAGACTTGATTAATTGCTCTTTAACTGGCTTCTCCGGATCTTACTCTAGCGGTAGGGTAAAATTTGCCTTCAGCTTAGTCCAAAGATCATCTTTCTGCATATCATTGACAAAAGACACCTGAGGGTCCTCCTCCTTAGGCTTATACCATTGGTGGATGTTGATCGGGATCTTGTCCCTAACAAGAACCCCGCACTGAGCAACAAATGCGTTCTTTGTCCCGATGGGTTCAATCGGTTCGCCGTCGCGCGCGATTACTGTGATCTCAAACTTTTCATCCGAGCTCAACTTTTTCTTCAGGCCTCGTCTCCTTACCAAAGTTGTGCTCAATCCGGAGAGCTAGAAAAAGGAAGAAAGACGGACTCGGTTCAAGGGTTTAACTAGTCAGCATGGGCTTAACTAATATATATATACCTGGCCGGACTCGGTTCGGTCACCGGAGCAGTCAGCACGGTCTCCTTCTTGTACCTCCATTGGGTCATCACCGGAGCCATCATGAACATAGCCCTCTTCTTGTACCGGCATTAATGGGCCGGAGCCATCATGAACATAGCCCTCTTCTTCACCCAGTCCTTCCTGACCAACGACGTCGATGAAAAATGACGTAACGACATCAGTTCCTTCTGCGATTATCTCCCCCAACATCGCTTCTGTTGCTTCATCTCGGTAGTGCTCCATAGTTTCTGCAAATTTTTACAACATGTCAATTATTATTCAATCATGCATGGTACAGATGGATATATATCAGTGGCAAACGTAGAACTAGCTATCTAATCACAGTAAGGAATCATGTTAATTAGTGGCCTCGACGCTGCTTCCCTAGGGTTTGGGGTGGCCTAGACAAGGCTTCAAGGGTTTGGGGTGGCCTCGACACAACGCTTCAACGGTTTGGGGTGGCCTCGACGACAATGCTCTTTTAACTTGGTAAATTTGGGTGGCCTCAAGAGAGTTTGTCGGGTAGGGACGCAGCGGGAGGGGGTAGGAGACCAACATCGTTTTTTCTCTAGGGTTTGGGTGTCCTCGAGAGTTTTGGTCGAGCGAGAGGGCCGAGGGGGGGTATATCGACGACGACAGAGGAGAAGATCAAAGAAAAAAAAGAAGAAGAAAAAAGAGGAGAAGAAGAAAGGAATAGAGGAGAAGAAGAAAAAATAAATTTTTTCTATTTTTTTCTTCTTCTCCTCCTCTTTTTCTTCTTTTTTCCTCTTCTTATTTTACTTTTTCCTCTACACTAAACAAAAATGCACTAACCTAAAACCTAATACTAACAACCTAAATAAAAAATTAATACATATATTAAAAAACATATATAAACAAAAAAATGCTATGAACATTATATTCATACATAGATAGCCACATCCATTCATCATCTAGCTACCACATACATATATACGTTATATATATGAAAAAAATTCATATATACACATATACACACAAAAATACACATACAAACACATATATACACATATATACACAAAAAATGCATATATACACATATACA
>NC_057803.1:698223646-698224598 GCF_018294505.1 Triticum aestivum
GGCGCGGCGGCCGCGCAGGTGGGCGGGACGGGAGGAGCGCAGGACTGCTCACAGGGGGCGGCGGCGACGGCGGAGGCGAACAGCCTGACGGTGTCGGTGGCGGCGGCGACGACAAGGTGGAGTAGGGGTGTCGGGCGACGACGGCGACAGCGACGAGGAGGAGCAGGGGGCGTCGGGGGAGAAGTGGAGGATTTGGTCGAAAACTGCTAAGTGCTGTATATATATCAAGAGCATTGGTCCCGGTTCGTCGCAGCAACCGGGACTAATACACCCTTTAGTCCCGGTTCGTGCCACCAACCGGGACCAAAGGCCCCTTTTCAGCAGCACAAAGGGCGGAAAACGGCGGCCTTTGGTGCCGGTTGGTGCCACCAACCGGGACTAAAGGGTGGGCATTGGTACCGGTTGGTGCCACGAACCGGTACCAATGCCAACCTATAGTCCCCGTTGGTGGCACCAATCGGGACCAAAGGTCGTGTGCTGGCACGGTGCGACACGAAAGTTTAGTCTCACCTCGCTAGCTGAGAGGGGCGCACAGTGGTTTATAAGCCCCACTGTCGCACCCCTCCCGAGCTCCCCTCCACTGCAAGCTTACGGGCCTACTTACTACTGCTTTGCCTTATGGGCTTACTGGGCCTCCTGCGGGCCTGAATCCTGGCCCATGGTGGGTTTCTAGTCGTATTCAGGCCGTGGGGGCCCAGTAGGAGGCACTTTTTTTCTTTACTTATTGTTGCTATTTTTATTTTTTTTCCAGTTTTTTTGTTTTGTTTTCTGCATTATTTATTTTATTTTGTTTTCTTCTTTATTTTTTAATTCTTTTGCTTTTAGTTTTAGAAAAATTATAAACATTCTGTTAGTGCCATTAGTTCTCAAATTTGAAAATACTTTTTTTGTTTTTTTGTTTTGTTTCTTGCTTTATTTATTTTATTTTGTTTCTACTTACAACAAAATACTT
>NC_057803.1:698225056-698263536 GCF_018294505.1 Triticum aestivum
TGTTTTGTTTCTTGCTTTATTTATTTTATTTTGTTTCTACTGACAACAAAATACTTATTGTTGCTATTTTTATTTTTATTCAGTTTTTTTGTTTTGCTTTCTGCATTATTTATTTTCTTTTCTTTTTTGATTTATTTTTTTAATTTTTTTTTGCTTTTAGTTTTAGAAAAGGAGCGAACCGGGATTAATGGTATTATGAGGGCCGAACCATAAGACATTAAAGCATTTCAAATGAACTCTAAAAAAGTTGAAAGTTGAAAGTTGGCATGGTATCATAATTTCGTCTGTTACAAAGTTGGCATGGTATCATCATAATAGTTGCGGGAGAAAGTCTTCATTTTTTCTTCGCTTGTGTCATTTGCTTATTGCGCCGTAACCATGGATAATCTTCATAGTTTATCAGGATGCTGGGGTCAGCCTTGACTTTGAAGGCAGTAATTTCATAAAACTTTTCATAACCTTCAGACATGTCTGTCTTGCCCTCCACTCCCACGATGTCCATTTTCCCTGAAAGAACTATGTGGCGCTTTGGCTCATCGTATGATGTATTCGCTTCCTTATCTTTTCTTTTTCTCGGTCTGGTAGACATGTCCTTCACATAGATAACCTGTGCCACATCATTGGCTAGGACGAACGGTTCGTCAGTGTACCCAAGATTTTTCAGATCCACTGTTGTCATTCCGTACTGTGGGTCTACCTGTACCCCAAGATTTTTCAGATCCACTGTACATAGATTGACCCATTTGCACTTAAACAAAGGAATCTTAAAATCATGTCCGTAGTCAAGTTCCCATATGCGCACTATGTAACCATAATACGTGTCCTTTTCCCTCTCGGTTGTTGCATCAAAGTGGACACCGCTGTTTTGGTTGGTGCTCTTTTTAGCTTGGTCAATCGTGTAAAATGTATTCCCATTTATCTCGTATCCTTTCCAAATCGTAACAGTCGAAGGTGGTCCCCTGGACAACAAGTACAACTCATCACAAACAGGGTTGTCACCTCTGAGACGTGTTTCCAACCAACTGCTAAAAGTCCTGATGTGTTCACATGTAATCCAGTCGTCGCACTGCTCCGGGTGTTTGGAGCGCAGACTGTTCTTGTGTTCATCGACATACGGGGTCACCAAGCTAGAGTTCTGTATAACTGTGTAGCGTGCTTGAGACCAAGAATATCCGTCCCTGCATATTATTGAGTCCCTTCCAAGCATGCCTTTTCCAGTCACTCTCCCCTCATACCGCGATTTAGGGAGACCTATCTTCTTAAGGCCAGGAATGAAGTCAACACAAAACCCGATGACATCCTCTGTTTGATGGCCCATGGAGATGCTTCCTTGTGGCCTAGCACGGTTAGAGACATATTTCTTTAGGACTCCCATGAACCTCTCAAAGGGGTACATATTGTGTAGAAATATGGGGCCCAGAATGACAATCTCGTCGACTAGATGAACTAGGACGTGCGGCATGATATTAAAGAAGGATGGTGGGAACACCAGCTCGAAACTGACAAGAAACTGCACCACATCACTCCTTAGACTTGGCATGATTTCTGGATCGATCACCTTCTGAGAGATTGCATTGAGGAATGCACATAGCTTCACAATGGCTAATCGGACGTTTTTCGGTAGAAGCCCCCTCAATGCAACCGGAAGCAGTTGTGTCATAATCACGTGGCAGTCATGAGACTTTAGGTTTTGGAACTTTTTCTCTGCCATATTTATTATTCCCTTTATATTCGACGAGAAGCCAGTCGGGACCTTCATACTAAGCAGGCATTCAAAGAAGATTTCCTTATCTTCTTTGGTAAGAGCATAGCTGGCAGGACCTTCATAATGCTTTGGAGGCATGCCGTCTTTTTCGTGCAAACGTTGCAGGTCCTCTCGTGCCTCAGCGGTATCTTTTGTCTTTCCATACTCGCCCAAGAAGCCTAGCAGGTTCACGCAAAAGTTCTTCGTCACGTGCATCACGTCAATTGAAGAGCGGACCTCTAGGTCTTTCCAGTAGGGTAGGTCCCAAAATATAGATTTCTTCTTCCACATGGGTGCGTGTCCCTCAGCATCATTCGGAACAGCTAGTGCGCCGGGACCCTTTCCAAAGATTACGTGTAAATCATTGACCATAGCAAGTACATTGATGGTTGCTCAGAAGAAATCGACGATGGCCCAGGTAGACATTCTTCCTGCAGCTTCCCAGGTATATACTTTCGGTGTCAAGTAAACAGTGCGTGCATGCGTGGTATCCCTTGTTTGTCTATCCTGAAAGGTTACTGAGAGCGGGCCAATCGTTGATTGTCAAGAATAGCAACGCCTTTAGGTCAAATTCATCATGTTTGTTCTCTTCCCACGTACGTACACCGTTTCCATTCCACAGCTGTAAAAGTTCTTCAACTAATGGCCTTAGGTACACATCAATGTTGTTGCCAGGTTGCTTGGGGCCTTGGATGAGAACTGGCATCATAATGAACTTACGCTTCATGCACATCCAATGAGGAAGGTTATACATACATAGAGTCACAGGCCAGGTGTTGTGATTGCTGCTCTGCTCCCCGAAAGGTTTAATGCCATCCGCGCTTAAAGCAAACCATACGTTCCTTGGGTCACATGCAAACTCAGCTCAGTACTTCCTCTCGATTTTTCTCAACTGCGACCCGTCAGCGGGTGCTCTTAACTTCCCGTCTTTCTTACGGTCCTCATCGTGTCATCACATCAACTTGGCATGCTCTTCGTTTCTGAACAGACGTTTCAACCGTGGTATTATAGGAGCATACCACATCACCTTCGCAGGAACCCTCTTCCTGGGGGGTCGTCGTCAACATCACCAGGGTCATCTCGTCTGATCTTATACCGTAATGCACCGCATACCGGGCATGCGTTCAAATCCTTGTACGCACCACGGTAGAGGATGCAGTCATTAGGGCATGCATGTATCTTCTACACCTCCAATCCTAGAGGGCATACGACCTTCTTTGCTGCGTATGTACTGTCGGGCAATTCGTTATCCTTTGGAAGCTTCTTCTTCAATATTTTCAGTAGCTTCTCAAATCCTTTGTCTGGCACAACATTCTCTGCCTTCCACTTCAGCAATTCCAGTATGGTACCGAGCTTTGTGTTGCCATCTTCGCAATTGGGGTACAACCTTTTTTTGTGATCCTCTAACATGCGATCGAACTTCAGCTTCTCCTTCTGACTTTCGCATTGCGTCCTTGCATCGACAATGACCCGGCGGAGATCATCATCGTCGGGCACATCATCTGGTTCCTCTTGATCTTCAGCAGCTTCGCCTGTTGCAGCATCATCTTGCACATTGTCTGGTTCCTCTTGATGTTCAGTAGCATCACCGTATTCAGGGGGCACATAGTTGTCATCGTACTCTTCTTCTTCGCCGTCTTCCATCATAACTCTTATTTCTCCGTGCCTCGTCCAAACATTATAGTGTGGCACGAAACCCTTGTAAAGCAGGTGGGTATGAAGGATTTTCCGGTCAGAGTAAGATTTCGTATTCCCACATATAGGGCATGGACAACAAATAAAACCATTCTGCTTGTTTGCCTCAGCCACTTCGAGAAAATCATGCACGCCCTTAATGTACTCGGAGGTGCGTCTGTTACCGTACATCCATTGCCGGTTCATCTGCGTGCATTATATATAATTAAGTGTGTCAAAAATCATTACAGAACATCATGAATAGATAACTGAGTGACCAAATTAATAGAAATTCATCATCACATTAAAACCAAAGTACATACATAGTTCTCATCTTCAAGTGAAAATCATTACAGAACAACATAAAGCTCTGCAGAGAATCTAAATTAATTAAACCATACATTGAAACTATGTAAAACATTTCAATGCGAAAACAAATGCGATCATAATCACAACCAAGGTAACAACTGATCCAACGGCATAATGATACCAAGCCTCGGTATGAATGTCATATTTTCTAATCTTTCTAATCTTCAAGCGCATTGCATCCATCTTGATCTTGTGATCATCGACGACATCCGCAACATGCAACTCCAATATCATCTTCTCCTCCTCAATTTTTCTTATTTTTTCCTTCAAGAAATTGTTTTCTTCTTCAACTAAATTTAACCTCTCGACAATAGGGTCGGTTGGAATTTCTGGTTCAACAACCTCCTAGATAAATAAAATCTATGTCATGTTGGTCGGCATAATTTTCATAAACAATAAATGAACCAATAGTTATGAAAAGATAATATATACCACATCCGAACCATAGACAGGACGAGGGCCGACGGGGCCGGATACCAAAACCATCGCACTATATAAGATGCAATAATAAAAGTAAGAAAATAATACAAGTATCTATCTAAACATACAAGTAAGAATATTTTTCCTTTCAGAAAGAAGATAAGAATAAGAGGCTCACCACAGTGGTGCCGGCGATGAGATCGGCGCGGGTGATCGACGGCGGTGAAGACGGATACGAGGCGTAACGGACCACTAAACCTAGACAAATATTAAGGAAAATGGAGCTTGGAGGTCGAGCTTGGAGAGGAGAAAGCTTAAGTAGTGTGGCTCGGGCATTCCATCGAACACCTTGTGTGCATAGGAGGTGAGCTAGAGCACCACCAAGCCCTCTCCCCCTAGCGGCTGCCAGAAAAAACAGAGCAGTGTGCTCTGCTCTTACGCGAGGGGGTATATATAGGCACCTCATTGGTCCCGGTTCGTGGCACCAACTGGGACTAAAGGGCAGCCTTTGGTCCCGGTTCGTGACACCAACCGTGACCAATGGTGATGGGCCAGGAGCGAGGCCCATTGGTCCCGGTTCGTCCCACCAACCGGGACCAAAAGGTCCAGACGAACCGGGACCAATGGCCCATGTGGCCCGGCCGGGCCCCGGGGCTCACGAACCGGGTCCAGTGCCACCATTGGTCCCGGTTTTGGATTGAACCGGGACTAATGGGCTGACCCGACCTGAACCAATGCACCCTTTTCTAATAGTATGACACTTTAGCGCCGGTTCGTGATGAACCGGTACTATAGGAGGGGGACCTTTAGTCCCCACTCTTTAGTGCCGATTTCCGAACCGGCACTAAAGGCCATTATGAACCGGCACTAAAGGCCGATTCTGCACTAGTGCTTGTAACGGCGGAGAGGAGTTTTGACTGTGTTGAAGAATGGAGGCACAAGGTTTTTCCTGTTTATCGGGTGTTTAAGAGTTGCAGCGGCAGCCTTGGTGGGAGGGGGCGGCAACATAGTGGGCAATATTTTTGGGGGTGCTTCCCGAGTACCGAGCCACGATCTCCAGGGTGAAAGCCCAAGGTTTGGCCTTTATTGGTTGTACCTGGAAATGGTCTTGCGAAGGCATTGTTTTCGGGATCTCGGACTCTCTCCAAGGTGAAAACTCAAGATCCTTGATCGGGCGACGACAATGCTTGTGCTTCATTTTCTTCGTGGAGGCGTCACTTTTGGAGAACATCTTATGTAGCCCGGGTGTTGTCTTTGGTGGTGGTTAGAGTTTTGATGTTGTGAGTGTTCCATCACTGCGACGGGGTCTTTGTTTTCTTTCTCTCTTTTTTTATTTTTGTTCTTAGTTGTGCATCATTGATGTGTTTTGATGTCTTGTTGGTGCAGAGGCTGGGTGCAATTGGTATCTTCACTATATTAATATATTCCCCTTATCAGAAAAAACTGTATGATGAAGTAGTTGGCATCGTCTGGCGGACGGCCCAATGCTATGCGACTGGCTCACAAAGACGATTGAGTTCTTTTGCAAGGGGTCATGCACCTGGAAGGCGTCCGTGCGGAGGAACCTATGACGACCACTGCCGTGAACCTATGAGGAGAACAAAATTTGGGTAGCTGCTTTTGACGATATTTGTGCTGCTTCCTCGTAGTCTCCTCATGCTCCAGTCTCGGGGAGGAGGGTCGCAGCGGACTAGAGCAGCATCAGTGCGGTGCACGACTGGCTGGTTCCATCTAATGCCACCAAGATCCCCCGCTTTCTCATCCTCACCGGCCTTTACCGCAAGTTCATCCTGCAGTATGGCATCTTCGCCAAGGCCCTCATGTGACTCCTCCCAAAAAGCGGTTCACGTTATCCAAGCAAGCGCAGCTCGCACTCAACCTTCTGAATCATGTAATGGTGCATACTATGGGCATTGGACCGTCAAACGCCCTTAAAACTTTATGAAATATAAACATGCTAGGGTTCAATCACAATAAACTACTATACGCCAAAAGTAACCAACATGGCAGCTTGGATGCTTTGTACAGCAGAGAACTACAACGTTCCTTACTAGAGTAATAATACACATACCCACGTAATACTCCCTCTGTAACAAAATATAAAACATCTATCTATTATATTATTAAGACGATAGAAAACGACAGGTGGAGATTAGTCACTATATTGCTAAAGGTGTTTGAATGGTCAAGATTAATCAGCATATTGACTGGAATTCATGTCCAGAAAGGTTTTTTTAGGGGACACGTTCACACGGCTGTTCCGTGTGCTACAAGGCAATGCCAGAGTTTGATGCCAAAAAAAGGAAATGTTAGAGTTCCCCTTTAAAAAAATAGAGTTTTCCTTCAAACAAAGGCAAACTTACAAGGCATTGTCTACGTGTCAAAGTAGTACTATGGCCGATCACCGATTTGTGTTTGGTCTGCACTTACCACTATAAATATACGGAAACACTAATGCCCACACGTGTGGGCGTTTGCATCTCGCCCACAAGTGTGGATCCGCGTCCGTTTGTGAGCGCACGAATCTTGGCATGTTTCTAGTGCCACGTAGGACTGGGCTGGTGTGTGGGCGTTCACCCGGTCGCCCACACCGCCGTTTCATCACACGGGAGGGGCTGCTATGTGAGCGTTCAGCAGTTCGCCCACACGCCACTTTTCGCTCACGCACAGGGGCTGGTATGTGGGCATTTGCCATCTCACCCACACGCCCATCTCATCTCCCACACCCAAGTTGCCACTTGCCATGGGTTTTGCAGTGTACATGGCAACTGCCCTAGTATGCTTTATAAGCAGGTGACAACTCTTTTTTTTTATCCGAACATGTCAGTTGCCATGCATTTTGCAGGGTACACGGCAACTGCCCTAGTGTACTTGTAAGGAGATATCAACTCTCTTTTTTTTTACCCGAACATGTTGTTTTGCCATGTCTTTTTGTAGCGCTACATGGCAACTGCCTAGTGTTAGTAGGTGGCAACTCCTATGATTTTCAAATCATGACAACTGTATTAAACCAGACCATACATGGCAACTGCCTAGTGTTAGTAGGTGGCAAACCCCTAAAGTTTTCAAATCATGGCAACTATAGTAAACCAGCCCATACATGGCAACAACCGCAGTTGCCCAAAAATGACATCTGGAACTTTTGACATGAGATGGCAACTGCGGGTGAGCAACCATGGCAACTGTAGTTGTCCGACATGGCAACCGTAGTTCAGCGACATGGCAACTGCAGTTAACGAACATGGACGAGGATCTAGACCATGGCAACTGCGGGCGCGCGGTAACTGTCACGCGGGGCGTGCGGGACCACGAGGTACGAGGCCTGACATACACGGCGTGTGTGCGTTATCTATTTCGCCCACATGCACGCGTGTGAAAGGGATCGGGAGGGGAAAAAAAGGGTGTGTGGGCATTATTTGTTTTGCCCACACGTAAGTGTGTGGGCTGTTCCTCTTATACACCACACAAAATGTGTGGGCAGATCCCCTAACGCCCACACGTGTGGCACTTATCGGCATCCTAAATATATGTACAGCACGTGATATTCCAGAAACAGAAAGACAAGGCTTTGCCATAGATTATTTTCATGTGTGCGTGTGTTGCTAGAGGGTCGATTGCATCTAGCATAGCTAGCTTCGTGCGTAGAGATTTCTCTTGCCGAGTTTACACCGGCGAATCAATCACATTAGCTTCGTTAGTACTTTAAGCACCGAGACTGTAGCTAGCCAGTGTCGAGTCGATCTGCCGGCGTTCCTCTGAGGCACCAGAAGGTCCTCCAGCCTATGGCGAGGTCTACGACAAGTTCCATCCCGTCTGGACGTTGGAAGTTCTTCTTATTCGGCTGCAAACACAGCTGCAGTACATGATTTGGTGACTCGATCCAGTTTGGATTATGAAAAAAAAATAACAGAACGGACCACCTTCACGTCAGGAAAAACTCTTTTTTGTCGCAAGTAAGTAATGGATCTGTTGCTTCGCTCACACCATCGTTTCAGCAATCTCATCCATCAAGTTTTTGGCTTATGCATGTCGGACAAGTGTGTTTAACCAGTAGCTTGTGGTAGACGAGCTCGAGCGTCTACGCAGGCGAACACACAAAGGCACCCCGAGTCTACATCATGGTTAAACGACGAATCAACATAGCAATATCTATCTCGATAATACAGCAAGGTTTGTGGCGAGTCTGTAGGGTGATATCGATCTAACCAGCAGTGATGGTTCTCTTAGTCTAAGGCAAGGTATAAGACGTGTATGGTATGCTCATCTCAACAAATTTAATTTAGAGATGTCGATCTGCTGAGAGGTGGAAGGACATGAAGCAGTTTGAATAGATGGCGGCCCAAGTCGGTGAACATGGGCGAGTGTGACATGTGGTAGACGGTGGTACAAGATTTATCCACCCTCTGTGCCACTGCTGTTTACATTTATTGTGCTCCGGTTCTTTTTTTTGGCCGGGGAATTGGTCTCTGATTATTCTCTAATGGCATGCATCAACTGAGGCTTAGAGTTCAGTTCCATAATAAAATTGTTTGAACTGACCGACCAATGTATCAAGTCGATCTAAACATATTATTATGTCACCTCCTCATGCTTTTTCAGAGCATGTGATGAAGGTGTGCACGTGCAAATATGCATTTGGAGGTCAAAACAAAATTTAGTTGGAAATTACTATCTGCATTCCGTATAAAATTCATGAAAGGGTAACTTTAAGAAAAAAAATATATAATTAGTACTCCCTCCGTCCCATAATATAAAAACATTTTTGACACTACACTAATGTCAAAAACGTTCCTATATTATGGGACAGAGGGAGTAGATGATTCATATAACTAATAAAAATATTAAAATAAAAGATGATACAAAACGGCACGGGCATGATCATTATGAATAAGCTTTCAAAGGAGTGAATGAGAGAGAATATTTAGGCTAAATATTATCAATAGAAAACAATAAACATCATAGTATAAGAGGAGCATCTCTATGCATATGTTGGCAGGCAGCATTTACCAAGAAAGGTAATTAAATATGTGGCCAACAATTCATATGGGTGGAAAAAGAATTTTTTTTACATCGGAGCCATTCAAGTTCCGATATAATTCTTTGTAAGAAATTACTCCAAAACATATAGACAAATGATACAACATGAGGGGGAAAGAGGAGTGGAGCTAAGTGGAAAACCCTAAAAGATTAGCTTGAAATCCCAAATATGGTTTTGCATCGTTGTTCCATCCTCACATACAAGGAATTTATTTAACAACCTAATGCACTTGCATGTTTCATTTGGACATTGACTTTTGTCACAATGAAATATTATTGGTGATGAATTAAAGCGAATAATAGTTGAGTAAGAGGTCATATCTTTGGAAAAACAAATACTATTAAAGTGTTATCTAGCCGCGCAAATGCGCGGGCGGCCTAGTTAGTTTTTTTTTATTTAAAGAACGAATTCATAGGCTGAGGTGGTGGGCTATGATGGTTTTCGCCCACACGATGGTATGGGCGGGAGTGTGTATAATGGAAACAAAGGTGAATTCTGACCCGAAAAAAAGGGTGATTTATGGGTAAATTGCACGTTCGTCCATAAACCCCATCCGTAGGTTTAGCACTTTCTTTTTAGCTGATCCAAACATATACATAGCTCCATATCATGCCAGATTGGGTGGTTTATGCTCTTTAGAGGTGTCCACGGAACTTACATCAAAGAACATGTGATGCAAGTTTTACTAGGTTGGACATGGGCTCCTGATCTCCTCCATCCTAATCTCCTCCCTCTCGATCCCCTGTCCCCTGAACCGATTTAGTGCTTCAAGCTATTGCCGCCCCTCTCCTCGCCGCCGCCGGAGCTCCGCAGGGAAAAGCCTAGGCGGGGGATGATGGTGGTGGCGAGGTCTTCCTCCTCTGCAGCTCGGGGTATCTTGGACGTGTGCGTCGTCCGGCGTAGGCGGGTCGGCGGTTCCGCATGATGGTGCGGCTCCGGTCATGCTCTCTCGTGGCGGCAGACGTCACCCATGAGTGTGCTCGATGAAGGAGCATGTCGATCTTGTGGTCCAACCAGGGATGTGCGTGAATTTCCCAGCAAAAGCTTGATTCGGCCTGGGTCAGAATAGTCAACGGTGGTGCCCGCATGCGTCGCTCCTCGTTGGAGGCGTTGTGGGACAAGTCGTGTTCCCTATGTGCCACATGGGAAATCCCATATTCAAGCTTTCAGGATCAGATGATAGTGAGGTTCTTGCATCGTCACCCCCATGGGGGCATCATCTTTGGGGTTGTACACTGGCTGGAGGGACAAGTGGTTAGCATGATGGCTGGGCGCAGGTCTCCATTTTCTTGTCCTGCAATAAGCAAAGTGGATCGGCGTGCCATGTACAATATTGACGATGGCGAGTCTTAGCGGCAAGGTGCACCAGGGCCTCGGTAGTGGATAACGTTCAACGGGCACGCGAGAGGCATGATGTCTGGCGCCGTGGTGGCGTCGATGACAGAAGAGTCTGGCAAGATTAGTGCATTGATTGCTTCTGAAGATGAGATGGTGGAAGAAGGCGGAGACATATTGTACAGCGTGCGCATGTGGTGCATGTTCAGGGTCTGCTAGACCAGATGGTGCTCCTGGCTAGCCGACGGGCGGCTTGTTGAGGCCACCGGATTTCTTGGTGTGTGTGGCGCACGGCTAGGGCCCATCATCAATCTTGTAGGTAGGGGATGGTTTTCATCAAGAGGGCGACTTTGTGTTGATCTATTTATTTATTTGTAAGATCTTGTTGAATAATGCAATAAATATGCATGTATGCATCGCTCAATGCCGAGGCCGACTGTAATGCTTTTTTTCAGAGAAAACCAGCGAAGAACATTAACTGGTGCAATTTTTTTTACAACATACAAGTGCCTTTTTTTACAGAACATACAAGTGCTTAATATGCCCCTTCATTATCCGTAATACATTTTGATGAAATCTTTAGATTAGTATTGTTTTTTCTGTAGGAAATTGTAGGGGCATCCAGCTACAATATAAATAGGAGGCCAAAGTATAGTGTTTTCAGTCTCAATGTCGCAGTTCATTTTCAACTATTGTGAAGAAGAAAATTGTTATCCTTCAGATTAAGTATTCAGATTAAGTATTTTCAACTATTTTCAACTATCTTCCTGATCGTCGGCTAATAAAAAATGAAGCATTCAGATTAAGTATCGCGTGAAAATTTCAACAATTCAAACTAGTACTACGTTCATGAAATCCTCCTGGCAAGCCCATAAGGGTGTGCAACCTTTGCACTTGCAACATAACATATTGCGTGCATGAGTGTTAGGGGACGAATTTAGGCAAAATATGAGTTGAAAAAGAATGGGTGATGGCCTAGCCGGTGGGATCTTGGTTTGTTGGGTGGTGGAAATCATGGGTTACTGGCTTACATAAAGTGTCACTGCAAAGTATTAATGTCTACCAACATGTAAAGGACGATATCTGTGGGCTACAACAGACGATGGGCTTCATTCACCTCATGGAGACCGAATGAATACTGCACCGACTGTCTTATGGTTGTGGGTGTCTTCAATCCATTTCTTCCTTTACAAACACCACCGTGCCTCACCACACTATATAGTTCATTTGTCGGCACATCTAACCCGTGATTCACTCATCAGACATATATATCAGAACGCTAGATTGATTCAACCAAGATAGGTAGAGGAGAACAAAGGAAAATAACTAGGGAGAGATGAATGGTTGGACATGCAGGAATATGAGACATCGGGACATTCGCAAACCGCATATCTTCCATACCATGCGGTTCAAAATTTTAGGCTCTTGCAAGGTTTTATGATACTGGACACCTAGCCCTAGTGTCATTGGACTGGCCACAAACAATTATACATCAAATCGACCCTCTGTAGCGTAGCTGGCTATATTG
Organism: Triticum aestivum; assembly: GCF_018294505.1. Lineage (NCBI taxonomy): Eukaryota > Viridiplantae > Streptophyta > Magnoliopsida > Poales > Poaceae > Triticum > Triticum aestivum. Next base: position 698,237,165 of record NC_057803.1, read on the forward strand.
TAGGAATGAATGGTTTGATCTTTGGTGGTGCAACTCTAGGACGACCACATTGCTAATCCTACTCATTAGATGATTGGTGCGCTTTCGTTAGCTACCATTCCTTATGTGACAAGGCCATGGAAGGAAGCCAAAAATGTTGTGGTTGTTTCGTGCATCTTCTAGAACCTTGGCATCCCCAGTTCCATATGTTTTTTTCTCGAAAAAGACAAAGCTCCGTCTAGGAGCATAGTTTCACGTGGCCTTTCAACTGTTATTCACCTAAGATGTGAATGTGGGTACTCTTTTTGTATGATGTTAGTTTGAGCCTCATGTTAAATTGCAACTCACCCATTTCAACATTGAATACTAGTTGGATGGATTCAAATCGTTGGTTCGCCAAATTTGGTAGAACAATTTTTGTTTTAATTTGGAAGTCATGATATTTAGGACTCCAATTCATTATGAAAGTAGAAGAGAGTTTCTCAATTAATTTGTGGAAACGTGATGAAAACCACTAAACGTGCCCACAGTTAAGGCACAGCTCTCGACCTTGCTACCCACATGACTCACACACATTGCCAAGAAGGAGAAGTCATCGAGATTGCCTACAATGTTATCGTCATCACTTCTCCCTGAGCAACATTCCACCCAACAAATGACACACGAGAACCTCTTGGACCTATGCCAACCAAGCTGCAAAACACGTCAAGGACCAGGTAGCTTCAACTCCGAGAGCGAGTGTCGTAGGAGAAAATATGACGCCTTGGACTAACATATCCTAACCAACCTATCGCGTGACAACATGAAAACCGTGTTGCCCGACATCGCCGCAACTCCGGCTTCATGAAAAGAGACAACCCAGCTCCTCTTGCGACCACCAACATTGTCGCACGAGTCGCAACATCACGACCACATCGCCACACTTGCCACCTATTGTTCTGCCACTAGCCACCACTCCAAGAACAGTGCCCCCAAGGGGAAGCATGACACAAACACATCACCGTCTTCTAATCTTGAGAGAGATATGGGGTTTGCACGGAGCGGTCCATGTGGAGACGAGCACCACACATTATGTGACGTCTTTAGGAAGCGACACTAGCGGGCTTCTCTGTTGCTGGCCTCGACCAATGCCCAAAAGCCAAGCTTTCACTCGTCATGGCCTCGCAGGAGGCCCACCGGAGCACAAGTCCTGCCAGACCTCCAATGGCCAGTGTCAACGGCCACCCCCTCCCACATCGCCAGAAACCACACCTTAGTGGCATCTCACTGCAGCCTTACTGCAGTTGACCCCGCGCGAACGCCAAGGCTCCGGCCACCGCAGACCCCAGGTTCCGCATGACCATGCATAAATCCCCACCAACCGCGAGAGGAAGTTGGACCCAACTTGGTGCGGCCCACATAGCACATCTTTTGGCAGGCCGCTGCAAACGTTACTGCTCCAGCAACTATAGACCTCAGCACCGGCAGGGATGCTCGTTGACACACTACTAAGCCAGCCAGATGCAGAGGACCGAGCCCCTCGCCATGGGTGCGTGCCGCGTTGCACGATCGAGATCTAGCATCGGAGCACCGGCAACACTCCTGTACCGCGCAGCCCAAGAACCACATGTCGTGGCCCCAGCCACCAACGCTGGAGGATCCCCGCGGCAACCACCCCTGCACGTCCAGCAAGCTTTCTTCCCTTCGCAGCCAGCCTCCTTTCCGGCGCTAACTAGATGAGGTCCGTTGCCGCCGATCACCAGCGGGCTTTGCCCAGTGGCATGAGCCGATGACGGCGAGGGAGAGAAAGCACCTCAAGCCGCTGCCCAGCCATAATGTTGGGGAGAAAAAGCAGCTCGAGCCGCTACTCAGGAACAATGTTGGGGAGAGATCTTTTCTTGGGTATACAAGTTAACCAGTCGGTCAACTTACTAGAGCATATTCAAGGATCCTGTTAAATACTATGCACATAGACAACCAAGATCAAGCTTATTTAAGGATTATCAACTAATGAGCCTAATTTACTGTGTCTCTAAAGATCTCCAACGAAACTTCCCACCCCATGGATTCATCGTGATTTATTTATTTTCCTGAAAAGAACTCAGATTTATTATAAAGCTTCACAAAGTACAAAGCACCCCAAATGTAATAATAAAAATTGAGGTCCCTGGAGCACATAACGACCACTGGTGCTGCAAAAAACAAGCTGCGGGAAGTGCCGTTATCGGTACTCCCATGCCGGAGTCGGCCTAACCTTGTCGATGACACCTGGATTCATCGTGATTATGTGATTATGTGTACTGATTCATGCACATCAGACTTTATAATCTGAGAAAAAAAATCCCACCATATATAAGAGCACAAATATAAGTAGCAACAACATGGACATATCCCATCATGCAAGAACCAGAGAGATATGTATAGGCATGCAGGAACCGGAGGCATCGGGAGATTAGCAAACCGCGTTTGCAATGTGCCAAGTAGTCTGAGTCAGATTCTTTGATGTAGCAGGCTGTATTGTGGGAACAAACGGCCATGTGTGGGAAGATCCATGCTGACAACATCGCTAATCGATAGTTTTTAGATTATGAAACCCTCAGCGGTTGGCCAACCACCAATCTCAACCACCATATTTTCAAGTGTCTGACTTCGGGAAGTCTAGGCCAGCTGACATCATTACTTTATCTGTGCCACTATAACATGGTTTCGGTCAGTTTTCCGTTGCCTGTTTGTGTTTTTTTTTAATCTAAACACACTTTTATTAGAACTCAGAGATATTCATGGGGATACATCGAAGATCTGGCGGGTTTATAAGCCACACATGGCACCCGAAGTCCAGACTGATTGCGTGCTTAGCGAGGCTATGTGCATCAATATTTGTAGCTCTACCCTCGAAGATGAAGGTGCAGTCGTTGATTGTTCTTGCAGTGTCTACAAATTTCCTTACTATGCTTGCATACAACCCTCCCTCCTGTTTGTGAATATCCTTGACAACACCTTGGCAATCTGAGGCGATGATTACATGTGATAGACAAAGGTCCGTGGCCAGAGCAAGCGCTTCTCGACATGCCAATGCTTCCAAGGTTGGTGGATCAGTGACGTCTCTGACTCTTATTGCGGAAGAACCCAAGTAAAGACCCGAGGCATCCCTACAGACCGTGCTGAATGATCCTTCGTTTTGGTTCCTTGAAACTGCACCATCTACTCTTATCTTCACAGATCCGAGCGGAGGTGGGATCCATCCTAGAGATGGTTGTTGTTGATTCTGTCCATTAGGTGCTGAAGACCTCTTCGGCTTGCAATCTTCCATTTCCCTTATGTACCTTTTGATGAAGTGATGTGTAGCAAGTGGACATTGGAATATTTCCTCATATAATGCTTGTCTCCTTGAGAACCAAAGTGCCCAGAGGGTAACGGCTACCTGAATGAACTCTGTAGCCTACAGCATATCTATCAAGGCAAACAACCATCTTTTAGAATCAGGTTCTGAGGTGTTGTTCAGTGCTTCAACAAGCTCAGCGTCCTCGATAGCCCAGACACACAAAGCTACCGTGCAGTGAAGCAGCGAATGTTGCCACGAATGCTCAGCGCCGCACAGTCCACATGTCGAACTAGTAGACATGTTCCGATGATGGCGCACATCGGCCGTAGGAATTGATTGGTGTGCAAGTCTCCATAAGAAGATCTTAACTTTTGATGGCACCTCGACTTTCCAGAGTCTTTCCCAGAGCTTGATCTCCCTCTCGCTATTTGAGTTAGATGGTCTCCCCTCGAGCCATGCTTCTCCCCGCATCTTTGTGTGGGCTCGGTTGTTTTATGTTTTTTCCTTTTCTTGATGCTGGGCTCGTTGCTTGCGGCTAGGTTTCCACACGTTATTTGTTGGGCTGTTGTCAGTTGTCGGCCTATTGTCCGTTGGCTTTTGATTTGAAAAAAATTGAGAAAGAAATAGAAATGAAAAAAAAATAGTCTAATTTCTGTGAACACAGTGCGATCATAGATGCCATATACATGTACATACATTTACCTCCTACAAATAGACGTACACACATACTACCCTTATGAGCACCTTTGAGAAATTAAGCTGGCATCACATGTCAATGAAAACGTTTTCTCCCACGAAAATAATATCAGCGGAAAGCATAAGAAAATCGAAAACTAATACAAGCACCAGTGACAAGCATGGTGGCGGAAAGCAATGAGGAAACGCGCCTATCCAAGCTCGCCGGCATCAAAGGCGTCTACAAAAATATGACGTTTCACATAGAAACTACGCATTCCCTAGGCTTCCTTGGCCTCCATGAGGAGTTCGGTGCCTAGCAGGACTCGGTGTTTGGAGATGGCGTCATAACCGTACCGCAGCTTCATCGACACCGGCATCTTACCAGAACAACCCATCTTCGACGATGCTGGGCTCGGCCCTGTCCACCCCACCGAGATGGGCAAGTGTGTGGAAGCACACAGGTTTGACGCGAGCTTGTGCAACAACATGCTCATCTTCACAAAGGCCTTCCGCCATGGCCGCTGGCTCCTGAGTGTCGAATGTAAACCTTTTAAAATCATCCCACGACCATGCACTAGGTACCATGCCGAGAGCAAGGGTTGTCATGTATGAAGTATGCAAATCAGCCTGTGGCTGCCCAGACTAGAGCATTGTCGTGGCCGTCGAGTCAATGCTGTAAATAGTGGGCTATGGAAAAATAGCGGCGGGCATCCAAACCAGCTATAGCGGGCTATAGCAGGCTATTTGTGAAGGCGACCATTTAGCGGCACCTGCTGAAAAGGCAATATAGCTGTCTATAGCGGAGCTATAGCCGGCTATTTAAAACTATGGCGTCGACGCACTGGTGTTCAACGATGTGGACATCATTTCCAAGGCTCTTGGTGCACCCCCGACTCCCTATACGACCATATTGGGGCGATAGCCACCTTTGGTGTGGTGAGGCGGAGCGTCTTCATCTTCCTGGCTGGCAGGAACAACTATCCCAGAGCGTTGATGGTGACGAATATCACGCCGTGGTTGACCATGATGGGTGCCGCCACCATGGATCATATGTGTTCGATGAAGAAAGGCACATGTCCAAGGTCGTCATCGTGAAAGGCATCTACAGAATTAACCAGAGAGGAGCAGTGGCCCATCGCTGGGAAGCTTGGGCCATAGCGGAGCGGAGTCTGTAGTCCATATTGGCTCGCCCGATGGCATGTCCGCACGTCGCCGATGTGCTCACATTGATCAAAAAACTGCACGCTAACTGGACGCAGGCGATGATACGCTCGGTACTGATGACGACGGCTAAGTCAAAGGATAACACCGGCAGGCAATCGTTAATAGCAGGGTCAAGAATGCCTTCAACGCGACTACGCTGGTGGCCCATGTCGTGCTCGTTCTCCCACCACTCTCCATGCAACATGACACCGTCACGCGGGACTACGTGGACTTCCTCAGCAGCCTCCAGTACACGGCACAGTAGATTCGGCGGTTCGACCCTAAATTCACAAAATGGACGACGACGCTGCCTTACGGCATGGCGAATCTGGACTATCCAGCTCTGGTGGTGATCTTCTACGGAAGCATCCGCGTGCACACGCTGACCAGGACCCTGACGATGGTCTCCAAGGGAGCAGAGACGTACAATGTGACAGTGGCCGCGCCGGACCGCGTGCGATCGGATTCGGTGAACCATGTGATGTGATCGAGTTCATCCATTAGTGTTAGTCCATTTGCCCATTGACCATTTGCTTGGCAATGTTAAAAAAATTGTTTGGCTCTTCTCTGGCGTTGGGGTGTACTAAGAGCAACTCTAGCAGACCCCGCATCCCGCCGGCCCGCAAAACTCGTTGGTTGTTCACGCAAAACCACTTTTGCGGGCCGGCGCGGGCTGGCACAGATGCAGACCCCCCAAACGGATCCGTAAAAAAGTATATTCGTGGAATATGCTTTTTTACGGGTCGGCTTCTGCGGGTTCTGCTCAGGCACCACCGCGAAGACCCGCAAACATAAAAACTGCAAATCTTGCATTTGACATAGGTTTGGCAAACAAGTTCAAATGAAACCACATAAACAGCTTGCGCGCAAATAAAAGCGAAGTTCATAACGCAAAAGAGGGCATGCAAAAGGTTTGCGCCCATGTCCGGCATCATCTTGGGGGTCGATCTTCACTCCGCGCCATGGAATCCACCTCCACCGAATTGAAGTTCATCAGCGCCACCGAATCCACCTCCCTCGCTTGTTCCAACTCCCGCACCAAAATCATCCACATTGCCACCATATGGAGCAGAGAAAACATCACCGGAACTTGAACACGGACCGGCCGAAGCTACCATCCTTCTCTTCAAGATCTCTCTCATTGCCATATCATGCCATGTTTTGGTGAGGTTGTCCATGTCATTGCGGTTCATTGACATGATCTTGTTCTCTTCGGCGAGCAACAATGACATCGATTTTTTCTCGGAGGCGCGTGCTTTTCTCTCCTCAATGACAGCTTTGCGGAGCCCCTCTTCCTTGAGCATTTGCCACTTTTCTTGCTTCTCTTTTGCCTTCTTCTCGGCCAACTCTTTCTTGATCTCCAACAACTTCAACAACATCAACTCATTTGATTTCACCATGGCATCAATCTTCTCCCTCAAACTCGATGCTTCTTGCTCTCTCTTGATCTTCTCTCTCGCCTTCTTGTCGCCATCGGGCTTGTGCTCATTTCTTGGGCCATCATCATCTTCATCTTCATCTATGTTTACAAGTGCGCCTCTCTTTGGTGGGGATTCTCTATCTATCAACTTCCACTTATCACACTTTTGGAGCAACTCCCAAAAATGCTCTAACTTGAAGAATCTGCCTTCCGAAGCTTCCATGGCCTTGTATCTATGTTGAGCAATCATTTCCTACAAAATATAAACAAAATGATGCAATTATTTCCCATGATACATTATGATGATGCACAACTTGAACAAACGAAAAACAAACTCACATAATCGGATTCCACGGTGCCACTTGGAGGTGCATTGCATACTTGCTCCAAGCAAGCTGCCCAACGGCTGCACATAGGCTTGATATTCTCCCAACACCCTTGAAGCGACCGAACTGTGCGTGGAGTCCTATTGGGATTCTTTCTCATAATGCGGAAGTATTGATCTTCGATCCTTTGCCAATATCTCTTGGCGGTTTGAGAAACACCCGTGCATAGATCAAGAGACACCGCACTCCATGCTTGGATCAAAGCTTGATCTTCCAAGATTGTGTAGTTCTTCGATCTTTGGCTCTTCCCACTCTTTGATTGCGATTCCTCAAACGCTTCCGCTTTGATCTCCTCCAATTCGTCCACACAACCATGATCATCCACGCCATCGTCCGTTTCATTGTAGTCGAATGGTTCGAAAGGGGCTTGATCAATGTCAACCACGTTCGTGTCCAACAAGCTCACGATTCGGTTGTTGCATTGTTCGAAGCACCGCTATAGCGAACGATAAAAAGTCACGAGCTATCGACACTAATGGCGAAAATGAAAGGGAATTGCTAGACCAAAGAGGCATACTTTGCAGCCATTTCGTCGAACACCTCGCTCGCGGGGGGAGCGGAACCGTTGAACGGCATCGTCGAAGCACCTCCTTGCGGGGGGATAGACTGAGAGGTTGAAGAAGGTGGCTTCCTTTTAGCCGGAACCTTCCTCCGCTTTACGCCCGCGGCGTTGGTGCACGGAGCGCGGGCCATCGCGTCCGGGGTAGATGGATTCCCGCCCTGCACGACCACGTTGCCCTGCCGCTTGCGAACCTGTGCGGCGTGTGCATGGGCGACGGCGGCGGGGGCAACATGGCCGGCGACGAGATCCGCCCGAGGGGAGGGAGCATGCGCAACCTCGACGGTGATGGGGGACAGCAGGGGAGCGTCCATGACGACGAGGAACGGCCACGGAGGAGGAACCGGAGCTTGCGGAGGGGGGGCAATGGTGGCGGAGGGTGCGGGGAGCGGGAAAGGGTGCGCGTAATTGTCTCTCCCGCCAAATCTCGCGCCTGATAGGGTTCAGCTCGGATCGGCCTCCCAGCCCGTGAAGATAGAGGTTGGGAGAGAAGATTTGCCACGCCCCGCAAAAAATTTGCGGGCCGGGGCGGGATGCGGGGTTTGCTCGGGCTGCTTTTCCGGCCCCGACCCGCAATTTGAAGGTTATTTTGCGGGCCGGGGCGGGATGCGGGGTCTGCTAGAGTTGCTCTAACCTGGCAGCCGCATTGACGGGGGAGACTTGTGTGACATCTCACTTAATTTGGAATTAATGAGATTGATTTTGTTGAAACAAAACTTATCTTCATACATTCTCAAAAAAATTGTAGACGCGCATCAATGTCTAATGTACAACTTCAAAAAGAATTAGCCCCTAATTCGACTTACATTAATAAAAAAAGGATAAAATCGGATGTAAATAGTGTCAAAGTACTATTCAGCCAAAGCTGCCACTATTCACATTTGAATTTGTCTTTTTTAAATCTCTAAATGTAAATCGATTTTTGAGCTGATTTTTTTCGGAGTGGCAGACATACCTACGTGGTTGTTGTCAAGTAATGTCTACCCCCGCATTCACATCCAATAAAGAAAAGCAAACATATTTTGTAACTTCATTTTCGACATTGAAGTCTGTTTACAAGACCAGCACATACGCATCCCTTTCATGAAAATAACAGAGCATTCGTCATAAAGAACACATATGGCAATTGGAAAAACAAGGCAACCGCTAAACTTTTGTAAACAGTAATGATAAATGGCAGCTACTCCATGCGTGCTCTCCATGCCGTGAATGGTGGCCACTCAATGCCGTGCTCCTTCCACAGTCGAGAGCACAGAACCTCCCTTGCTTTCCCTCTTCAATCCGAGAGAAGAACCGCCTCAGCTTGCCATCAACAGCATGGTGGGAGCAAGCTTCCGACCAAATTTCTTATCATCTGCCTCCCCATGGACAACGCAGTGCTGCGCCGCGACCAATTCCAGGTTTCCACCGGGGAATAAAGCGCAGCGTCTTCGCCTTCCACCGCCACCGCACTGCCTTAGTCACCGCAGTGTTCTGGTGGATGCCGGCCAGCAAGTCCATCTTTCTCGGGAATGAGATAACCCCCTGGGAGCGTGGTGCCAGGTTTGCCTGACACTGCCATGCATCAGCCTGGACGTAGCGAGCGGGCTTTTGGGCCCGCTCGTGGACCGACCAGGACCGGACCGATCTGCCCCGGCCCGCTAGGAAAACTGGCCGGACCGAGCTGGCAATTTCGGCCCGAAAATCGACCGGTCCGGTCCGGTCTTAGCTCGGTCCGGCTAGGAGGACAGATGGCCCAGCCCAATTAGAGCTAATCAGAAGAGCCCATCACTATACATCGTGCGTGTGTGCGTGACCTAAACGCATCCCGCATCCCGTTCGGCTCCTTCCAGCTTCCACCAGGACGCACCGCGCCGCAGCCGCTCCTTCCACCAGCGGAGTGGACTAGCCACCAGGACGCGCCGCCGGCCGCCGTGCCTCTGCCTCGCGCCGCCGCTCCCTTGCGTGGCTGTTCCTCCCCTCTCCCCCGCGCGGCCGTGCCTCTCCGTCTCTCTCCCTCGCGCCTCCGTGCCGCCGCGCATCAGTTCTGTCTTCTCCGTCTCCGGCCACTGTGCTGCTGCGCCGACTACCGCTCCGACAGCCTGGGCCTACATGGCAGTGACTGTATGTCGTTAGGACCGTGAGGACCAACGGTCCGCACCGAGCTTTTCGTTTGCCGGTCCGGTCCCTGAAATCGGGACCGCTGCACTGCTCGGTCCGGTCCGGACCGGACCACCGGCGGCCGGTCCAAACGACGGCTCGGACCGGGACCGGGCCGGCCCGGACCGTGTCCACCCTGAGCCATGCACCGTAGCACCGCTGGTGAACTTTATTTTACCTCATGCATGTCCCATTGGTAGGGATGACAACACTGGTCTTACAAATAGGATTAAAATGAAAAAAAACAGCTGAGGATGTCATACCAGTAGTGGATGAGGGATGGCTCCTCCTCGCTCTCGCGCTCCAACGCGCGGGGAGCCACCTACCGCACCCACTCCCTTCAACGGCGGTGCAGGCCTTTGCTCCTTCATTGATGGAATCTCCGACCGCATCCTGCCTTGCATCGCACTCCGGGAGGCCGCTCTGAGCCCCGTGGCGGGATGGGTGGACCAGATCTCTGGGAGAATCCTCCCATGTGTGGTCTTGAATGCCATGGAAGACACCACCGGAAGCCATGTAAGCACCCGACTCCCACCGCTTTCCTCTTCCGGTCTGTTGCAGCGCGCCTAGGCGGTATCGGCAGAGATCCTCCCCCCTTCTTGGGTGGCCGTGGCTGCACTCCCCTGGCCACGGCTCCAGTCCATCATTGTGGCTGGGGGCGACCTGCGCCCCTCGTCGCCCTCTGCGCCGGGGCAGCCACGCACGCATCCGGACGCCGTGATTTGCTCCGCTGTCCACCCCTCTGCTCCGGACTGCACCGACGGCCTGCCATGGGAGATAGCCACCTCTCGGCGTGCTCGGCTGTTGGCGAGGCGCCAGGCAAATCGCCCACTGGGGCCCCCAAAGGATTCGGGGTAGAGACGGCGTGAGAGGCCTGCGAGCTCTATGGCCATGGCATTCAAGTCGAGATTCGGAAACAGCTGCTACCGATGTCTTGCACCGCGCCATAAGTTCTTCGAGTGTCGAGACCCTCAAGTATGCTATTTTTGCAAGCGCTCGGGGCACTTTGAGCGGGCGTGCCCAGTTCGTCTCAGCAAAGCCACCAAGCCAACCCCTGCTCCAACCCCGGCTCACCCATCACCGCCCGCGGCCAGTGCCAGCCACAGAGTGTTGCAGCCGCCTCGTCCGCTGATGACCCACAAGTGTAGGGGATCTATCGTAGTCCTTTCGATAAGTAAGAGTGACGAACCCAACGAGGAGCAGAAGGAAATGATAAGCGGTTTTCAGTAAGGTTTTCTATGCAAGCACTAAAATTGTAGGTAATAGATAGTTTTGCCATAAGATAAACTGTAATGAGTAACAAGCAATAAAAGTAAATAAGTGCAGCAAGATGGCCCAATCCTTTTTGTATAAAAAGATAAGCCTGGAAAATTTCTTATAATGAGAAAAGCGCTCCCAAGTACACATGGGAATTATCGTCGAGCTAGTTTCATCACACTCATATGATTCACGATCGGTACTTTGATAATTTGTTATGTGGGTGGGCCGGTGCTTGGATACTACCCTTACTTGGACAAGCATCCCACTTATGATTAACCGCTATTGCAAGCATCCGCAACTACAACAAAAGTATTAAGGTAAACCTAACCACAACATTAAACATATGGATCCAAATCAGCCCCTTACGAAGCAACGCATAAACTAGGGTTTAAGCTTCTGTCACTCTAGCAACCCATCGTCTACTTATTACTTCCCAATTTCTTCCTCTAGGCCCAAATAATGGTGAAGTGTCATGTAGTCGACGTTCACATAACACCACTAGAGGAAAGACAACATACATCTCATCAAAATATCGAAAGAATACCAAATTCACATGACCACTAATAGCAAGACTTCACCCCATGTCCTCAGGAACAAACGTAACTACTCACAAAGCATATTCATGTTCATAATCAGAGGTGTAATAATATGCATTAAGGATCTGAACATATGATATTCCACCAAGTAAACCAATAAGTATCAAGTACAAGGAGTAATCAACACTACTAGCAACCCACAGGTACCAATTTGTGGTTTTGGATACAAGATTGGATGCAAGAGATGAACTAGGCTTTGAGAGGAGATGGTGCTGGTGAAGATGTTGATGGAGATTGACCCCCTCTTGATGAGAGGATCGTTGGTGATGACGATGGTGATGATTTCCCCCTCCCAGAGGGAAGTGTCCCCGGTAGACTACCGGAGCTCTAGATTGGTTCCGCCAAGGTTCCGGCTCGTGGCGGCGGAGTTTCGTCCCGTAAGCTTGCCCATGATTTTTTTCGAGGGTAAAAGCCTTCATATAGCAGAAGATGGACACCGGGGGCCACCAGGGGGGCCAGGAGACAGGGGGCGCGCCTAGTAGGGGTGTGCGCGCCCCCCACCCTCCTGGCCAGGGTGTGGGCCCCCTGAAGTGTTTCTTTCGCTCAATAATTCTTATTAAATCCAAAAATAAGTTTCATGGAGTTTCAGGTCTTTTGGAGCAGTGCAGAATAGGTTTCCAATGTTTGCTCCTTTTCCAGCAAGAATTCCAGCCGCCGGCATCCCCCCTCTTCATGGTAAACCTTATAAAATAAGAGAGAATAGCCATAAGTATTGATATATAATGTGTAATAACAGCCCATAATGCAATAAATATTGCTATAAATGCATGATGCAAAATGGACGAATCATCCGCCGATGGCCCGTCTTGCGATGGACATGGAGTTCATCCCGGGAGAGGCGCACAGGCGGTCGGACACGTCAAGCTGCACTATCGTCAGCACGCCGGTGATGGAGGAGGTGACATACCACCTAAGGACGACGGCGTTGATGCTCACGGCGACCGGGCCATGGGATGACATCACCACGAACAGGGTCGCAAGGGCGGTGGAGTCGTACTCGTCGTGATCCAAATCACCGGAGATCCTAGTGCCGAACGGACGACACCTGCGCGTTCAACACACGTACAACCCAGTGATGTCTCCCACGCCTTGATCCAGCAAGGAGAGAGGGAGAGGTTGAGGAAGACTCCATCCAGCAGCAGCACAACGGCGTGGTGGTGATGGAGGAGAGTGGTAGTCCAGCAGGGCTTCGCCAAGCACCGCGGGAGAGGAGGAGTAAGAGAGGTAGGGCTGCGCCAATAGAGGGAGAAACTCATGTGTTGGGCAGCCCCCAAACCTCAAGTATTTATAGGGGGGGGAGGGGGCTGCGCCCCCTCTAGGGTTCCCTCTCCAAGGGTGGCGGCAGCCCCCAGATGCCATCTGGGTGGTGGCCAGAGGGGGAGAGACGGGAGGCGCGCCTGGGGTGGGCCTTAGGGCCCATCTGCCCTAGGGTTTGCCCCCTCCCACTCTCCCTTGCGCCTTGGGCCCCTTGTGGGGGGCGCACTAGCCCACCTGGGGCTGGTTCCCTCCCACACTTGGCCCATGCAGCCCTCCGGGGTTGGTGGCCCCACTTGGTGGACCCCCGGGACCCTCCCGGTGGTCCCGGTACGTTACCGGAAAAACCCGAAACTTTTCCGGTGACCAAAACATGACTTCCCATATATAAATCTTTACCTCCGGACCATTCCGAAACTCCTCGTGACGTCCGGGATCTCATCCGGGACTCCGAACAACATTCGGTAACCACATACAAAGTTCCTTTATAACCCTAGCATCATCGAACCTTAAGTGTGTAGACCCTACGGGTTCGGGAACCATGCAGACATGACCGAGACGTTCTCCGATCAATAACCAACAGCGGGATCTAGATACCCATGTTGGCTCCCACATGTTCCACGATGATCTCATCGGATGAACCACGATGTCAAGGACTCAATCGATCTTGTATACAATTCCCTTTGTCTAGCGGTATTGTACTTGCCCGAGATTCGATCGTCGGTATCCCGATACCTTGTTCAATCTCGTTACCAACAAGTCTCTTTACTTGTTTCGTAACTCATCATCCCGTGATCAACCTCTTGGTCACATTGTGCACATTATGATGATGTCCTACCGAGTGGGCCCAGAGATACCTCTCCGTTTACACGGAGTGACAAATCCCAGTCTCGATTCGTGCCAACCCAACAGACACTTTCGGAGATACCTGTAGTGCACCTTTATAGCCACCCAGTTACGTTGTGATGTTTGGTACACCCAAAGCATTCCTACGGTATCTGGGAGTTGCACAATCTCATGGTCTAAGGAAATGATACTTGACATTAGAAAAGCTTTAGCATATGAACTACGATCTTTGTGCTAGGCTTAGGATTGGGTCTTGTCCATCACATCATTCTCCTAATGATGTGATCCCGTTATCAACGACATCTGAATGTCCATGGTTAGGAAACCGTAACCATCTATTGATCAACGAGCTAGTCAATTAGAGGCTTACTAGGGACATGGTGTTGTCTATGTACCCACACATGTATCTGAGTTACCTATCAATACAATTATAGCATGGATAATAAACGATTATCATGAACAAGGAAATATAATAATAATAACCAATTTATTATTGCCTCTAGGGCATATTTCCAACAGTCTCCCACTTGCACTAGAGTTAATAATCTAGTTCACATCGCTATGTGATTAACACTGATAGGTCACATCGCCATGTGACCAACATCCAAAGAGTTTACTAGTGTTGCTAAACTACTTCACATCACCACGTGATTAAGACTCAATGAGTTCTGGGGTTTGATCATGTTTTCCTTGTGAGAGAAGTTTTAGTCAACGGGTATGCAGTATTCAGATCCGTATGTACTTCGCAATTCTCTATGTCATATTGTAAATGCTGCTTCCACGTTCCACTTGAAGCTATTCCAAATGGTTGCTCCACTATATGTATCCGGTTTGCTACTCAGAGTCATTCGGATAGGTGTTAAAGCTTGCATCGACGTAACCCTTTATGTCGAACTCTTTATCACCTCCATAATCGAGAAACATGTCCTTATTTACTCCAAGGACAATTTTGACCGTTGTCCAATGATCCATTCCTGGATCATTCTTGTACCCCTTGACTGACTCATGGCAAGTCACACTTCCGGTCCTTAGAAGGATTGATGGAGCCAGCATACCTTTTAGCATCCTTAGGATCGACAAAAACTTCCTGATTGTATCACATACAACCTTTCCATACGAAGAATGGTAAGGAAACTCGTTTTGACATCCATCTGCCAGATTTCATAAATGCAGCTAATGCTAACATGAATCCGACGGACTTAAGCATCGCTACGGATGAGAAAATCTCATCGTAGTCAACTCCTTGAACTTGTGAAAAACTCTTCGCCACAAGTCGAGCTTCATAGACGGTGACATTACCGTCCACGTACGTTTTCTTCTTAAAGATCCATTTATTTCAATGGCTTGCCGATCATCGGGCAAGTCCACCAAAGTCCATGCTTTGTTATGATACATGGATCCTATCTCGGATTTCATGGCTTCTAACCATTTGTTGGAATTTGGGCCCACCATCGCTTCTCCATAGCTCGTAGGTTCATTGTTGTCTAGCAACATGACCTTCAAGACAGGATTACTGTGCCACTCTGAAGTGGTACGCATCCTTGTCATCCTACGAGGTACGGTAGTGACTTGATCCAAAACTTCATGATCACTATCATAAGCTTCTACTTCAATTGGTGTAGGTGCCACAGGAACAACTTCCTATGCCCTGCAACACACTAGTTGAAGTTACGGTTCAATAACCTCATCAAGTCTCCACCATCCTCCCACTCAATTCTTCGAGACAAACTTTTCCTCGAGAAAGGACCCGATTCAAGAAACAATCCCTATTGCTTTCGGATCTGAATTAGGAGGTATACCCAACTGTTTTGGGTGTCCTATGAAGATGCATTTTAATCACTTTGGGTTCGAGCTTATCAACCTGAAACTTTTTCACATAAGCGTCGCAGCCCCAAACCTTTTAAGAAACGACAACTTAGGTTTCTCCAAACGGTGTCGTCTCAACGGAATTACGTGGTACCCTATTAAAGTGAGTGCGGTTGTCCCTAATGCCTAACCCATGAACGATAGTGGTAATTCGATAAGAGACATCAAGGTACGCACCATATCCAATAGGGTGCTACTTATGATGTTCGGACGCACCATCACACTATGGTGTTCCAGGCGGTATTAATTGTGAAACAATTTCCACAATGTCTTAATTGTGTGCCAAAACTCGTAACTCAGATATTCATCTCTATGATCATATCATAGACATTCTATCCTCTTGTCACGAAGATCTTAAACTTCACTCTGAAATTACTTGAACCATTCAATAATTCAGACTTGTGTTTCATCAAGTAAATATATTCAACATCTACTCGAATCATCTGTGAAGTAAGAACATAACGATATTCACTGCATGCCTCAGCACTCATTGGACTGCACACATCAAAATGTGTTACTTCCAACAAGTTGCTATCTAGTTCCATCTTACTGAAACCGAGGCTTTTCAGTCATCTTGTCCATGTGGTATGATTTGCATATCTCAAGTGATTCAAAATCAAGTGAGTCTAAACGATCCATCTGCATGGAGTTTCTTCATGCGTATGCACCAATAGACATCGTTCGCATGTCTCAAACTTTTCAAAAATGAGTGAGTCCAAAGATCCATCAACATGGAGCTTCTTCATGCGTTTTATACCTACATGACTTACATGGCAGTTCCACAAGCAAGTGGTACTATCATTACTATCTTATTATTTTTGGCATGAAAATGTGTATCACTACGATCGAGATTCAATAAACCATTCCTTTAGGTGCAAGACCATTGAAGGTATTATTCAAATAAATAGAGTAACCATTATTCTCCTTAAATGAATAACCGTATTGCGATAGACATAACCCAATCATGTCTATGCTCAACGCAAACACCAAATGACAATTGTTCAGGTTTAATACTAATCTTGATGGTAGAGGGAGCGTGCGCTGTTTGATCACATCAACCTTGGAAAGACTTCCAACACACATCGTCATCTCACCTTTAGCTAGTCTCCGTTTATTCCGTAGCTCTTTCTTTCAAGTTACTAACACTTAGCAACCGAACCGGTATCTAATACCCTGGTGCTACTAGGAGTACTAGTAAAGTACACATTAACACAATGTATATCCAATATACTTCTATCGACCTTGCCAGCCTTCTCATCTACCAAGTATCTAGGGTAATTCTGCTCCAGTGGTTGTTCCCCTTATTACAGAAGCACTCAGTCTCGGGTTAAGGTTCAACCTTGGGTTTCTTCGCTGGAGCAGCAGCTGATTTGCCGTTTCATGAAGTATCCCTTCATGCCCTTGCCCTTCTTGAAACTAGTGGTTTCACCAACCATCAACAATTGATGCTCCTTCTTGATTTCTACTTTCGCGGTGTCAGACATCGCGAATATCTCAAGGATCATCATATCTATCCCTGATAAGTTATAGTTCATCACGAAGCTCTAGCAGCTTGGTGGCAATGACTTTGGAGAAACATCATTATCTCATCTGGAAGATCAACTCCCACTCGATTCAAGTGATTGTTGCACTCAGACAATCTGATCACAAGCTCAACGATTGAGCTTTTCTCCCTTAGTTGGCAGGCTAAGAAAATCGTCGGAGGTCTCATACCTCTTGATGTGTGCACGAGCCTGAAATCCCAATTTCAGCCCTCGAAACATCTCATATGTTCCGCGACGTTTCGAAAACGTCTTTGGTGCCTCTACTCTAAACCATTTAACTGAACTATCACGTAGTTATCAAAATGTGTATGTCCGATGTTCACAACATCCACAAACAACGTTTGGGGTTCAGCCCACTGAGCGGTGCATTAAGGACATAAGCTTTCTACTGTCCGCATAATCGCTACTGTCAACTTTCAACTATATTTTCTCTAGGAACATATCTAAACAGTGGAACTAAAGCGCGAGCTTACGACATAATTTGCAAAGACATTTTGACTATGTTCAGGATAATTAAGTTCATCTTATGAACTCGCACTCAGATAGACATCCCTCTAGTCATCTAAGTGATTACATGATCCGAGTCAACTAGGCCGTGTCCGATCATCACATGAGACGGACTAGTCATCATCGGTGAACATCTTCATGTTGATTGTATCTACTATACGACTCATGCTCGACCTTTCGGTCTCTTGTGTTCCGAGGCCATGTCTGTACATGCTAGGCTTGTCAAGTCAACCTAAGTGTTTCGCGTGTGTAAATCTGTCTTACACCCGTTGTATGTGAACGTAAGAATCCATCACACCCGATCATCACGTGGTGCTTAGAAACGACGAACTTTCGCAATGGTGCACAGTTAGGGGGAACACTTTCTTGAAATTTTAATGAGGGATCATCTTATTTACTACCGTTGTTCTAAGCAAATAAGATGCATAAACACAATAAACATCACATGCAATCAAATAGTGACATGATATGGCCAATATCATATTGCTCCTTTTGATCTCCATCTTCGGGGCTCCATGATCATCATCGTCACCAGCATGACACCATGATCTCCATCATCGTATCTCCATGAAGTTGCCTCGCCAACTTATTACTTCTACTACGATGGCTACCGGTTAGCAATAAAGTAAAGTAATTACATGGCGTTGTTCAATGACACGCAGGTCATACAATAAATAAAGACAACTCCTATGGCTCCTGCCCGTTGTCATACTCATCGACATGCAAGTCGTGATTCCTATTACAAGAACATGATCAATCTCATACATCACATATCATTCATCACATTCTTCTTGGCCATATCACATCACATAGCATACCCTGCAAAAACAAGTTAGACGTCCTCTAATTGTTGTTTGCATGTTTTACGTGGCTGCTATGGGTTTCTAGCAAGAACATTTCTTACCTACGCAAAAACCAAAACGTGATATGTCAATTGCTATTTACCATTCATAAGGACCCTTTTCATCGAATCCGTTCCGACTAAAGTGGGAGAGACTGGCACCCGCTAGCCACCTTATGCACCAAGTGCATGTCAGTCGGTGGAACCTGTCTCACGTAAGCGTACGTGTAAGGTCGGTCCGGGCCGCTTCATCCCACAATACCGTCGAAACAAGATTGGACTAGTAACGGTAAGCATATTGAACAAAATCAACGCCCACAACTATTTTGTGTTCTACTCGTGCATAGAATCTACGCAATAGACCTAGCTCATGATGCCACTGTTGGGGAACGTAGCAGAAATTCAAAATTTTCCTACGTGTCACCAAGATCTATCTATGGAGAAACCAGCAACGAGAGGAAGGAGAGTGCATCTACATACCCTTGTAGATCGCTAAGCGGAAGCGTTCAAGAGAATGGGATTGAAGGAGTCGTACTCGTCGTGATCCAAATCACCGGAGATCCTAGTGCCGAACGGACGGCACCTCCGCGTTCAACACACGTACAGCCCGGTGACGTCTCCCACGCCTTGATCCAGCAAGGAGAGAGGGAGAGGTTGAGGAAGACTCCATCCAGCAGCAGCACAACGGCATGGTGGTGATGGAGGAGCGTGGTAGTCCAGCAGGGCTTCGCCAAGCACCGCGGGAGAGGAGGAGTAAGAGAGGTAGGGCTGCACCAATAGAGGGAGAAACTCATGTGTTGGGCAGCCCCCAAACCTCAAGTATTTATAGGGGGAGGGGAGGGGGCTGCGCCCCCTCTAGGGTTCCCTCCCCAAGGGTGGCGGCAGCCCCCAGATGCCATCTGGGTGGCGGCCAGAGGGGGAGAGAGGGGAGGCGCGCCTGGGGTGGGCCTTAGGGCCCATCTGCCCTAGGGTTTGCCCCCTCCCACTCTCCCTTGCGCCTTGGGCCCCTTGTGGGGGGCGCACCAGCCCACCTGGGGCTGGTTCCCTCCCACACATGGCCCATGCATCCCTCCGAGGTTGGTGGCCCCACTTGGTGGACCCCCGGGACCCTCCCGGTGGTCCCGGTACGTTACCGGAAAAACCCAAAACTTTTCCGGCGACCAAAATAGGACTTCCCATATATAAATCTTTACCTCCGGACCATTCCGGAACTCCTCGTGACGTCAGGGATCTCATCTGGGACTCCGAACAACATTCGGTAACCACATACAAACTTCCTTTATAACCCTAGCGTCATCGAACCTTAAGTGTGTAGACCCTACGGGTTCGGGAACCATGCAGACATGACCGAGACGTTCTCCGGTCAATAACCAACAACGGGATCTGGATACCCATGTTGGCTCCCACATGTTCCACGATGATCTCATCGGATGAACCACGATGTCAAGGACTCAATCGATCCCGTATACAATTCCCTTTGTCTAGTGGTATTGTACTTGCCCGAGATTCGACCGTCGGTATCCCGATACCTTGTTCAATCTCGTTACCAGCATTTACTCGTTCCGTAACACATCATCCCGTGATCAACCTCTTGGTCACATTGTGCACATTATGATGATGTCCTACCGAGTGGGCCCAGAGATACCTCTCCGTTTACACGGAGTGACAAATCCCAGTCTGGATTCGTGCCAACCCAACAGACACTTTCGTAGATACCTGTAGTGCACCTTTATAGCCACCCAGTTACGTTGTGACGTTTGGTACACCCAAAGCATTCCTACGGTATCCGGGAGTTGCACAATCTCATGGTCTAAGGAAATGATACTTGACATTAGAAAAGCTTTAGCATATGAACTACGATCTTTGTGCTAGGCTTAGGATTGGGTCTTGTCCATCACATCATTCTCCTAATGATGTGATCCCGTTATAAACGACATCTTAATGTCCATGGTGAGGAAACCGTAACCATCTATTGATCAACGAGCTAGTCAATTAGAGGCTTACTAGGGACATGGTGTTGTCTATGTACCCACACATGTATCTGAGTTTCCTATCAATACAATTATAGCATGGATAATAAACGATTATCATGAACAAGGAAAATAATAATAATAACCAATTTATTATTGCCTCTAGGGCATATTTCCAACATAGTGGTGGTTGTCGGCGTCTAGTTCAAGCTTCTACCATGGTTCCACCACTACTAGGAAAAGGGCTATAGATGAAATGGCCACTAATGGCGCACCAGACATGTGGTATGCCACTACTATATAGCAGTGGCGCACCATGTGCTGGTGCACCACTAGTAACATTTTTTTTTCAAACATACTAATGGCGCACCAGGGCATAGTGTGTCATTACTAGTTCTAACTAGTAATGGCGCACCAGCCACACAGTGCGCCACTACTATATTTTTTTTTGCAAAACTACTAATGGCGCACCAGGGAATAGTGCGCCACTAGTAATGGCGCACTGTGCCCTGGTGCGTCATTAGTACTTTTTTTTTGCAAAACTACTAATGGCGCACCACCAGCAGGTGCGCCATTAGTAACCAGGGTTACTAATGGCGCATTTGTGGGTGGTGCGCCATCAGTGACCTGGGACCAGCTAGATATTTTGGACAGCCACACCTACCCACTAACTTTCCCCACTTCATTCTCTCCACCTCCTCCTCCAAGCTTGTCTCGGCTGCCTCCTCCTCCTTACCTCATTTGCACCATAGATTCATCAAAATTATGTGGTTAAATTACCTTTTTTTGATAGGTAAGTAAGGGGGAAGCTATCTTTATGTTGTTCTCCCTCCAACAACGTGCGCATGCACTTTTTGTGGCCTAGCTAGATCTATGTATGTTTGTGGTGTTGCATATGTTTGTGGTGTTGCATATATGTTTGTGTTTGCAGGTACCGGTATTTGAAATGCGATAGTTGCCAATATTTTGCCGGAATGTTGATCATTTCCGTTTCGGCGAGAATTTTGGCACTATGCATTCTTTTTGGTCCTATTTTTAGGGAAAGTCATGCCAAAAATTTTCTTGGTTCTAAAATATCGTTTTGCTCTACCCCGCAGGTGACCATGGTCTGCACGATGACCGAAGGCATCGTGAATAGGTTTTTGAGCGCCACGAAGGCCGATATGCTTCAAAAGAACGAGACGGAGATAAGAAGTCCGTGTCGAAGATGCAAGCTGAAGAACGTTATTGCGGACCCGGATTCCGGGCAGGTGCGGGACCACCTGCTCTTGCATGGTTTCATGGATGGCTATCGGTGGCAAGGTGATGAAGATGACTATGAAGTCGTCCATGGGGGCCGGGCAAGAAATGAGGAAGGGTGGCAAGACAACCACCACGGCTCGGGCGGGCGAGAAGATGAAGAATCTCCAGGACATGACCACGACGGTGATGCTGTACACAGTCATCATGTACAAGATGCCAGACATGATGATGAGGAAGATGGCATTGCAGACGAAGGGCATGATCATGAAGATGAAGATGCCGGCGGAGCAGACGGCGATGGACCATCGATGGGCTGGGTGCAGGACCCTCATATTCAAGAGCTGCTTCTCAAGCAGACGGATAACGCAAGAGCTGCCGCCCGAGAGAAAGCCAAGTTGGATCAACTAGAGATAGACGCGGTTACTCCATTGTATGAAGGATGCAGGACCGAGTTTACCCGCCTGAAAGTAACGCTCATGGCTCTGGAGATGAAGGTAAAACACAAAATGACTTTGACGAGAACATGTCATTCTGGCACGAACGTCTTCCCAAGGGGAACAAGTGCCCGACCAGTTTCGAGGAGGCGAAGAAAATCGTGTGTCCTCTGGATTTACCACACGTGAAATACCATGTGTGCATGAACAATCGCATCATTTATCGGGACGAGCATGTGGAGTCTACCATATGTCCCGTGTGCGGCGTCACTCGATACAAGAAGAGGAAGAATGCTCCTCAACAAGTGGTGTGGTACTTTCCGATCACTCCTCATCTGCAGCGGTATTTCGCGGACCCTAAGGTAGCAAAGCTCCTGCATGGGCACGCGTATAGGGAGGAGAAGAAGCGAGAAGATGACGCAAATGATCCGGATATGAATAAAAAAGACAAGATGCTGAGTCACCCTAAGGATGGGAGCCAGTGGCAAGCGTTGAACTTCGAACACCCAGAATTTGGGAAGGATCCAAGGAACATCGTGCTGGGCGCGAGCACCGATGGAGTCAATCCGTTTGGCAGCCAGAGAAGCACACATAGCACCTGGCCTATCTTTGTGTGGATGTACAACCTTCCCCCCTAGTTGTGCATGAAGAAGAATTACATTCACATGAGTGTGCTAATTGAAGGGCCGAAACAACCAGGGAACGACATCAATCTGTATCTGGGGCTGCTGAAAGAGGAGCTAGACACGTTGTGAAAAACGCCAGCCAATACGTGGGATGCCGCAGAGAAAGAATATTTCCCTATGAGAGCCGCACTGCTCACGACGGTGCACGACTATCTCGGTTACGGATATCTCGCGGGGCAGGTGGTCCACGGATTTTCTGGATGCGTCAGGTGCATGGATGACACAACGTATCGCCATCTAGATAGAGATCCTGGGTCTTTGAAAACCGTGTTCATGGGACACCGAAGGTGGCTTCGCGACGATGACCCATGGAGGAAATGCAAGGATCTGTTAGATGGTGAAACAGAACCCCGAAGATGCCCGCGTACGAGGAGCGGCGAGGAAATATACGAGCTATCACTAGTAGAAAGAGGGCTTTGGTCCAGGCCGGGTTAGCCCATTAGTCCCGGTTCAGTCCAGAACCGGGACTAATGGGGGCATTAGTCCCGGTTCGTGAGCCCAGGGGCCACGTGGGCCATTTGTCCCAGTTCGTCTGGACCTTTTAGTCCCGGTTGGTGACACGAATCGGGACTAAAGGTTGCGATGCCCATTAGTACCGGTTCGTGGCACCAACTGGTACTAAAGGTTAGACCTTTCGTCCCGGTTCGAGCCACCAACCGGTACAAATGGGGTTTGAGGCATTAGTACCGGTTCATGGCACGAATCGGTACTAAAGGTCCCATTTTCAAACTCTACCCCCCCCCAAGTGGATCGCCTTTTCAGTTTTAAAAAATAAAAGAAAATGATGAAAATGTCAAAAAAATAAAAGAAAATAAGTTTCCCATGTGATATGTTGTCTAGTTGTTGGGAAATTTTGCAAATGTGAATTTCGACTTTATTTGCAAAATCTCTCTAGAATTTAGTAAAATGGGCATAACTTTTGCATACTAACTCGCATGAAAAAGTTTTTTATATGAAAAATCATCTACTCTAAAAGTTACATCCAAATTTAACCGTTGGAACCCGGTTAAACACTTTTAAAATCCTCAAAAACCTAACAGAAAAAAAGTTACGGGGCTTTTAAGATCTGGAGGCAAAACAATTCATCAAAATTTAGTTTTCTTTGAATTTTTGTTAAATCTTGTCAAACTATGGTCAAACTACTTATTGAAGAATATTAGTGTTACTAAATAATTATTTCAGTTTTTTTGAATTTTGGTCAAATATGGTCAAACTATGGTCAAACTATGGTCAAACTAATTATTCAAGAAATATTAGTGTTACTGAATATTAGTGTTATTTTTTAGAACAATAGTTTCAAACTGAAACAGTGAAATGTGTGACTTCATGCTCAAGCTAAATTCCTGAGGTTAATAGGATTGACATCTTACTATTGTCAGGAAAACAACAAGTGCAGACTTGGAAACGAGGGAGAATAGAACCAGGAAGTTAAGTGTGCTCAGGCTAGAGTAGTGAGAGGATGGGTGTACTGGAAGGCCCTTATGAACCGGGACTAAAGGCCCTTATGAACCGGGACTAATAATCCTTTTTCTACTAGTGTGTTGAAAAATTGGAAAAATTGCCCACTGCCGGGAAAGAAGCAAAAGGCGCCAGAGCCGGGAAAGAAGCGAAAGGCGCCAGAGCCGCTGCTGAAGGTATGGAAAATGAGGAATGTTTTCTAGGACTTGTCGTACTGGAAGATCCACCCTGTGCCTCACAGCCTTGATGTCATATATATCACGAAGAATGTGTGTGAGAGTCTGCTTGGTACGCTGCTCAACATGCCAGAGAGGACCAAAGATGGGCCGAAAGCAAGGGCATACTTGAAATCAATGGGCATCAGGGAGGAGCTTCACGCTAATGATGATGATGAGGCGAAGCAGGAGACGGAAAGTCGTCGCAAAGGCAAAAAGGCTAAGAAGACCGGAAATGACTACCCTCCCGCGTGCTTCACTCTAAGTCAGGAGGAGATCAATCAGTTTTTCACCTGCCTCGTAGGAGTAAAACTTCCTTACGGTTACGTGGGGAATATAAGAAGATACCTAGACCCAGCGAAGCAGAAGTTCAGCGGGGTGAAGTCTCACGACTGTCACATGCTGATGACGCAAATACTTCCAGTTGCAATCCGTGGGATCATGGATGCGCACGTCTGTGAAACGCTATTTGGCCTATGCAACTTTTTCGACGTCATCTCTCGGAAGTCGGTTGGCATGAGGCAACTCAGAAGGCTACAGGAAGAGATCGTGGTTATACTATGCGAGCTTGAGATGTACTTCCCGCCCGCATTCTTTGACGTTATGTTGCTTCTGCTGGTCCATATCATGGAGGATATCATCCAACTCGGGTCGACATTCCTGCACAGCATAATGCCGTTCGAAAGGATTAATGGTGTCATCAAAGGATACGTTCACAACATGTCACGTCCAGAGGGAAGCATAGCCAGGGGCTTTCTGACCGAAGAGTGCATCTCCTATTGCACGAATTATCTAGGCACCGAGAACCCCGTTGGTCTGCCCATCAACAGGCACCTCGGCAGGCTCGCTGGATGGGGTCACCGTGAGGGTCACCGTCAAATGCATGTCGACTTCGAGGGTCGACTGGCCGACTTTGAAAGAGCAAACCTAGTCGCGCTACAACACATAGACGTGGTCGATCCATGGGTTGTAGAGAAAAAATCCTTTATTGAGAAGACATACAATGACCGAGGCCAACAGAGGACGAACGGAGATATAAACAAAGAGCACAACTCATGTTTCACGCGTTGGTTCAAGTAGAAGCTTCTGTCTTACCCTTTACATGAGGATTCTTCCGCGGAAGAACAACTCATATTCGCCTTGTCACAGGGCACCGAGCAGAACCTGATGACGTATGAGGCGTACGATATCAACGGCTACACATTCTACACCGAGGGAAAGGATATGAAGAGCGATGGTTATCAGAACTCCGGGGTAACGATGGAATCCTACACCGGTAACAACAAGGACAGATACTACGGAAGGATCGAGGAGATCTGGGAGCTGAGCTACGTTGGAGAGAAGGTCCCGATGTTCCGTGTCACATGGGCCAAGAGCATCATAAAAGAAGACCGGTATTTCACCACCATGGTTATACCCGAAGCCAAATCCAAGACCGCGGGCGCAAACGTCACCGCGAAAAATGAGCCATGGGTACTGGCTTCCCAAGTGGACCAATGCTTCTTCATTACCGACCCGCCAAAGCCCAGTCGTGTTGTCGTGAGGAGAGGCAAAAGGAAGATCATCGGAATGGATGGAGTCGCCAATGAGCAAGACATCGACAAGTACGGCGACCCGAAGATAAAACATGACGACGACGATGAAGTATCAGCATATACCACAAGAAGAAGCAGGACCACCCTACCTAAAGGACGTCCGTTCAAGAGAAGAACTCCATTTACAAAAAATAAGGGCAAGAAGATGGCGAGCAGATAGCTAGCTAAGATCGATTGTATTTAAATTGTAGCCTTCATTTCTCGATTGTATTTCATGGGAACTTTTTGAACTCATGAATATTTTTAAATTTCATGGACACTCGATCTCGATCCCCCTCCATCTCGATCGCTATCCCACCGCTGCCGATGACCCACCGCGCCCTCCCCCGCTCCACCGCCACCGATGACCCACCACACTCTCCCCCGCTCCACCGCCACCGACAACCCACCGCA
>NC_057803.1:698263775-698264435 GCF_018294505.1 Triticum aestivum
AAATGAATGCAACTAAAATTGCAAAAAAAAACAAATTTGATTATACTTTCAAATAACAAATTTGATGATATTTTCAAATAATAAATTTGATGATATTTTTTCATATTCATAAATATTTTCAAATAACAAATTTGATGATATTTTTTAAAAAATTATTACTGTTTTTATAAAAAATTATTACTGTTTCATATTCATATTCATTTTCTAAAAAATTATTAGATGCAACAAAAAATAATAATAATAAAATTACTTATGGCGCACCTCTGACTGGTGCGCCATTGCTATATAAAAAAAGATTACTAATGGCGCACCTCTGGCTGGTGCGCCATTGCTATATAAAAAAAGATTACTAATGGCGCACCGATCGTGGGTGCGCCATTGCTATCTAAAAAAACATTCTAATGGCGCACCGCTTCGGGGTGCGCCATTAGTAAGTTTCCCCCCTAGCTAATTCCTCCCTCTCCCTCGCCAGATCCCCTTCGTCCCTCTCCCTCGCCAGATCCACCCGCGCGCTCACCTGACCCACGACACCGCCGCCCCAACCCCCGCCAGACTCCACCCCCGGCGCCCCCGCGGCCCCCACCACTGCAGCGCCCCCGCGCCGTCGCCCCCGCGCCCCCCACCACTGCAGCTCCCAGCGCCGCTGCCCCCGCGCCGACC
>NC_057803.1:698264478-698267570 GCF_018294505.1 Triticum aestivum
TCCACCAACGCCACCCCCGCGCCCTCGCGCCCACCACCACTGCAGCTCCCCAGCGCCGCCGCCCCCGCGCCCCCACCACTGCAGCACCCCCGCGCCCCTGCGCCCCGAGCCGGAGGAGGAGGACCAGGAGGAGGACGACGAGGAGGAGGAGACGATGACCGCCTCTACCTCAGCTCAGCCAGGCCACGTGACGCCATCGTCCTCCTCGTCTTATGGTGCCACCCGTTGGAGTTAGGCGCCTCTGCTTCGACCGGATCGCGATCGTCTTCAACCTTCGATCGCCGGTGATCTTCCTTGATTTGGGCATCCCCTGCTGCTCCTAGTCACTCGCCGGGCCTCCCTGTGCCTCTGTGGTGAGCCCCTCTGCCGATTCCCCTAATTTCCCCTTCGAATACCTCGGCGTAGAAGTCCCCACCCGAGCTAGGCCGTCGCGGCGGAGCTTGGCTCTCCACTTTCCTAGCTGCGCTCCGACGGGCCCTGGCCGCATCCCTCCGCACCCCTGCGGCACCCCCCCGCCCCCCGCGCGCGCCCGTGCCTGCCTGGGCCACGCCCTGCCTCGCCCCTGGAACGCGCTCTCCGTGCCCGCAGCCGCCCGGCTGCCCGTGCGTGTCCGCGTCCCACTGTTGGTCCTGTCGTGCGCGCCCCTCCTGTGCACCATAGCCTCATCCCGCTGCTGTTGCTGCACTGCTGCCACTGCAACTCTGCTGTTGTTTCCCTCAGACCACCATCATAGGCAGTAAGATCAGGCAACATATGTTCTTATTAGTTTAATAGAAGAGAGATGGACGGAAAAATAGACAAGAAAGCAGAATATAGCCAAGACAAGTAGCATCTGTTCTTAAGCAGAGTATAAGGATAGCATAGAAGAAATAGACAGGGTAGCACCCAACTGAACATCTGCTTCTGCAGAACACTACACTCCACTTACACATGGTATTTTTCTGCAAATAGGACACCACACCCACAAGCACATGGGCAGGTATCATTAGCAGTGCTGCTGTAAGTATATATAACAGCAGTAACCTGTAACAACAAGTATAAGTAGCTACTACCCAAAGGTCAGCCAGACCAATGGGAATAGACAGAATTAAGTAACCAACTCCGGGAACTAGAGTAGCATATTCAGTTAACTGAATCCAAACACCCTTTTTATCCTTCAGTTAACACGAACAGCAGAGCCACATAGGAGCAAACAACATATTAAGCACTTTGCTCCTGACCAACTTAGCAAATCCAGAGCAATCCCATACCACCAGAGCATCACATGAGCACAGTAATAAAGCAAATACACATGGGCAGCTACTGACAAACCCTAGAACAGCATGAATTTATCACCAGAGAGATCCAGTAGGAGTTGATGTCTTGATGCTTGATTACAACATCTAGCAGCAACTAGTAGAACCCCACTTCAGTAATGCCTGTGCTGCATGACACAACATTTCTGTACAGTTAGCCTAGTTAAGTATAGGCTTGGGCTTGTTGTTGAATGCTAGTTTTCCTCTCGTTTGTTGTTATGCAACATTATGATGATGGAAGAGACATTATTGAAGTGTTAAAGTATGCATGTTTTGCTTAGTTGAAGAATATGAGATGTTGTGGTACGAGTTCGTGGCTTAAATTTGCTTGTTCTTTGTTGTTGCCCATGATGTGCAACATATGCAGCTAGATTGTTCCTGCTCTTGTGTATCTGGTTTTATATTTATAACCTACCATTACTGGATATTCCAATTGTGGTGTCTCTGTGATATAGGGTTGGCTATTTAATTGATACACACCAAATTTTGGGGTAGTAATGGTCGTTTCCTAATCAATCATGGCTAGTAGACTTTTTAATTAATTAGGAGCAGTGAACCCTTGTCTTGGAAACTTGAAACTGACTGGCTGTTTAGCAATGTTCAGTAGGATCAAATTGTAGTAGCGCATTTACAGGGTAAGCTTGATGCATTCTTTCCAGTATGTGTTCTTCTCTACTTGATGGTGTGATGAAATAGTGCTTGATCTGAAGTTAGAAAGCAAGAGTGTGACAAAGTTATGTCAGGGCGTAGTTTGTGATGATGCTACTTGTGATCTTGTGATGATGCTACTTGTGATCTTCTGAAATGACCCATTGGCGACTTCATTACGTGGGGATAATGATTTTGCAGGTACCCCGAGAGGCCCTTGAATTTGCCGGAATGTCGATTAACTTCCGTTCCGGCAAATTCGGGTACTCCATATGTCCTATTTTCAGCAAAGGTCATGCTGAAATTTTCTGTGAATTTTAGCATGACTTTGCTAAAAATAGGACATATGGGGTACTTGCGACTAATGCATGGGTCGGGGTATCTTAGTACTTAATTAAGTAGGATCAACTGCCCCGCCATTCTTGCTGCATTAAACCATAGGTGGCAATAGAGCGAAGTGATTAGGCCCAACTTAGCCGGCTGCCTCTGCACCGAATGTGGCCCACGCGAACGCCACCAAAGAAGATCAGGGTCGACGACGGGACCCGAGGTCGGGTTCCTCACCAAGCGGCGCGCCCCTCCAGGTAGCACCTCCCAGTGCCAGCCAGGCGGGGCCCAGTCCCGGACATGGGTCCTCTGAAGCATGACGTCGTCGCGAATGGGTCGACGGCGAGGATGCGGGCCGGACATATCGTCGAGAACAAATACTATATGCCCGCAAAAAGTAACATTTCTTAAATGATTGGATTGTGATAACTAAAATTCTATATATATGCAAATTCTAACAATTTGACATTAATGTAATTCATCTAACTAAAACTAATTCTAAAATTTCCTGATTATATAACTTACATTTCTATAACATTTCTAATATTTATATAACTAAAAAACAGAAAAATTGGTAACATTTCTATAACTAAAAAACAGAAAACATTTATAACATTTCTATATAACTAACATTTCTAATATTTATATAACTAAAAAATAGAATAATTTCCTAACATTTCTATAACTAAAAAACAGAAAAAAATTTAACAAAACAAACTAATAATGTGTGTGTGTGTAGTGTGTGTGTGTGTAGTGTGTGTGTGTGTATAGTCTATGTGTGTGTGGACATGGCGGCCGGGGCGAGCTCACCGACCAGGCGAC
>NC_057803.1:698268165-698292745 GCF_018294505.1 Triticum aestivum
GGCGGCGACGTCGACGGGGACGGCATCGATCGGGGCAGGGCGGCGCGACGGAGGGAGGAAACAGATGGAAACTGAATTTTTTTAAGTGTTGTATATATAGGATGGACCTTTAGTACCGGTTGGAGCCACCAACCGGTACTAAAGGTTTGTTTTGGCCAGGCCAAGCGGCGGGAAGCGCACCCCCTTTAGTACCGGGTGGTGGCTCCAACCGGTACTGAAGGGGGGGGGGTCTTTAGTACCGGTTGGAGCCACCACCCGGTACTAAAGGGGTGCGCTGGCGCAGTGCGGTGCGGTAACTTTAGTCCCACCTCGCTAGTCGAAGGGCTACCGCACTGGTTTATAAGTCCAAGTGCGGTAGCTCTCTCGAGCTCCTCTCCTAAGCAGGCCTACTGGGCCTACCAATTCATTGCTGCCATGTGGGCCTACTGGGCCTTTGCGGGCCTGCATCCTGGCCCAACAAAAGGTTGAGTTTCTAGTCGTATGCAGGCCGCTTTGGCCCAGTAGGTGGGCTTTTTTATTTTCTTAAATTTTTTGCTTTCTTTTGTTTTATTTATTTTTGAGTTGTTTTTTTCTGTATTTAGAGTTTCTTTGTGAATATTTTTGCTTTTGGTACAAAAATTTACAAACTTTGATCTGTTAGTACCGGTAGTTTTCAAATTTGAATAGTTTAAATTTTGAATTATTTCAAATTTGTGTGAATCACTAGTTTTTGAATAACTTAACTTTGAAAAAAGATTTTTTAGTGATTCTTTTTTCTTATATTTAATATTAGTGTGTTTTATCATTATATTCAATTTGGTCATGCTGAGGTTATTTAAAAAATGAAATGCCTTTGTAACATTTCATTTTTCGTCGGAAACCCTGATACTTCGAAAAAGATTGTCCATTTTGTACACGAAGTGTATCCAGTTTTTGCCGTAACCCTCTCTACTTTTTTGCACATGCTATTTGTATGAAATTATGATACCATGCCAACTTTCAACCTTTTCTGAGTTCATTTCAAATGCTTTTCAATTTCAGGGTCATTTAGGTGGAAGAAAATCAGTAAATGCATGAAATGAATTTGTTTGCACATAACATTTCTTCGCGTTTCAAATGCCAAACCACATAATTAACTACCCTAACTATTAAGACATTCCCTCCTGGGTGTGAAACACAGAAGAAAGTGATGATAGTGAAGCCGATCACATCCCAGATTTTGGGTGTGAAACTTTTTCTTCTTGTGTGTCCCTTTGCGCCGTAGCCATGGAAAATCTTCATCATTTAACTGGATGCTCGGGTCAATATTCACTGTGAATGGAGAAATTTCATCAAACTTTTCATAATCTTCTAACATGTCTGTCTTGTCATCCACTCCCACGATGTTTCTTTTTCCTGAAAGAACTATGTGGCGCTTTGGCTCGTCGTATGATCCATTCGCTTCCTTATCTTTTCTTTTTCTCGTCCTGGTAGACATGTCTTTCACATAAAAAACCTGCGCCACATCATTGGCTAGGACGAATGGTTCGTCTGCATAAGCAAGATTGTTGAGATCCACTGTTGTCATTCCGTACTACGGGTCTTCCGTTACCCCGCCTCGTGTCATATTGACCCATTTGCACCGAAACAAAGGGACCTTCAAATCACTTGATCCATAGTTAAGTTCCCATATGTCCTCTATGTAACCATAATATGTTTCCTTTCCCGTGTTGGTTGTTGCATCAAAGCGGACACCACTGTTTTGGTTGGTGCTCTTCTTATCTTGGGCGATCGTGTAAAATGTATTCCCATTTATCTGGTACCCTTTGAAAGTCATTATATTTGAAGATGGTAACTGGGACAGCGAGTACATGTCATTTTGAATATCGCCATCATTCAGGGCACGTTTCTGCAACCAACCGGCGAAAGTCCTCATTTGTTCGCGTGTAATCCAGTCGTCAGACTTCTCCGGGTGTTTGGACTGTAGAAAATTCTTTTGTTCCTCCATATACGGAGCCACCAAGGCGGAATTCTGTAGAACTGTGTAGTGTGCTTCAGTGAGAGAATGCCCATCCATACATATTATTTGATGCCCTCCTAGCATGCCTTTTCTTTCCAGCCTGCCCTTATGCCGCGATTCAGGAACACCAATCGGCTTAAGGCCAGGAATAAAGTCAATACAAAACTCAATGACCTCCTCATTTTCATGGCCCTTCGAGATGCTTCCTTCTGGCCTAGCACGGTTATGAACATATTTCTTCAAGATTGAAGGATGGTGGGAACACCAACTCGAAACTGACAAGACATTGCACAAAATCATTCTGTAACCTTGGTATGATTTCTGGATCGATTACCTTCTGAGAGATTGCATTGAGGAATGCACATAGCTTCACAATGGCCAATCGAACGTTTTCCGGTAGAAGTCCCCTCAATGCAACCGGAAGGAGTTGCATCATAATTACGTGGCAGTCTTGAGCCTTTAGGTTCTGGAACTTTTTCTCTGCCATATTTATTATTCCCTTTATATTCGACGAGAAGCCAGACGGTACCTTCATGCTGAGCAGGCATTCAAAGAAGATTTCCTTCTCTTCTTTGGTAAGAGCGTAGCTGGCCTGACCCTGATGTATGTCGTCTTTTCCGTGCATACGTTGCTGGTCCTCCCATGCCTCTGGTGTATCTTTTGTCTTCCCATACACGCCCAAAAAGCCAAGCAAGGTCACGCAAAGATTCTTCGTCACGTGCATCACGTCGATTGCGGAGCGGACCTCTAGGTATTTCCAATATGGTAGGTCCCAAAATATAGATTTCTTCTTCCACATGGGTGCGCGTCCGTCAGCGTCCTTAGGAATAGGTTGTCCGCCAGGACCCTTTCCAAAGATTACCTTCAAATCCTTGACCATATCATGTACATTAGCACCAGTACGGTGGCGAGGCTTCGTCCGGTGATCCGCCTCACCTTTGAAATGTTTGCCTTTCTTTCTAACGGGATGCCTACTCAGAAGAAATCGACGATGTCCCAGGTACACACTCTTCTTACAACTATTCAAATATAAACTGTCGGTATCCCTTGTTTGTCTGTCCTAAAAGGTTACTGAGAGCAGGACAATCATTGATGGTCACGAACAGCAACGCCTTTAGGTCAAATTCTTCCCCCATGTGCTCATCCCACGCACGTACACCTGTTCCATTCCACAGTTCTAAGAGTTCTTCAACTAATGGCCTTAGGTACACATCAATGTCGTTGCCGGGTTGCTTAGGGCCTTGGATGAGAACTGGCATCATAATGAACTTCCGCTTCATGCACAACCAAGGACGAAGGTTATACAAACATAGAGTCACAAGCCATGTGCTATGGTTGCTGCTCTGCTCCCCAAAAGGATTAATGCCATCTGCGCTTAGACCAAACCATACGTTCCTTGGGTCACCTGCAAACTCCTCCCAGTACTTTCTCTTGATTTTTCTCCACTGCGAACCGTCAGCGGGTACTCTCAACTTTCCGTCTTTCTTACGGTCTTCTGCGTGCCACCGCATCGCCTTCGCATGCTCTTTGTTTTGGAACAAACGTTTCAACCGTGGTATTATAGGAGCATACCATATCACCTTGGTAGGAATCTTCTTCTTGGGGCGCTCACCCTCGACATCACCAGGGTCATCGCGACTGATCTTATAACGCAATGCACCGCATACTGGGTAAGCATTCAAATCCTCGTACTCATCGCGGTAGAGGATGCAGTCATTAGGGCATGCATGTATCTTTTGCACCTCTAACCCTAGAGGGCAGACAACCTTCTTTGCTTCATACGTACTCTCGGGCAATTCGTTGTCCTTTGGAAGCATATTCTTTATCATTACCAGGAACTTTCCAAATCCCCTGTCAGATACACCATTCTCTGCCTTCCATTGCAGCAATTCAAGTGTGGTGCCCAACTTTTTTTTGTCAGCTTCGCAATTCGGGTACAACAATTTCTTGTGATCCTCTAACATGCGCTGCAACTTTGTCCTCTCCAGATCACTTACGCAGTTTCTCTTTGCATCGGCAATGGCCCGACCTAGATCATCGGCGGGCTCATCTGATGCCTCTTCTTCAGCTTCTTTCTGCATTGCCGGCTCAGCTTCTTCCCCCATTGTTGTATCATCGTATTCAGGGAACCCATGGCCAGGATAGCCGTTGTCGTCCTCTTCTTCATTTTCTTCCATCATAACCCCTATTTCTCCGTACTTGGTCCAAACATTATAGTGGGGCATGAAACCGGACTCAAATAGGTGGACGTGAATGGTTCTTGACGTAGAGTAACTGTGACCATTCTTACAGCCAGCACATGGACAAGGCATAAAACCATCCGGCCGCTTGTTTGCCTCAGCGGCAAGCAGAAAAGTATGCACGCCATTAATGAACTCGGGAGAGCATCTGTCATCATACATCCATTGTCGGCTCATCTTCATTACACAACACCGAATAGACCAAATTAATACAAGTTCATACATAAAGTTCATATACAACACTTAATTAAATGCAACATACAAATAACTCTCTAGCTAAAGAATTTAAATGCAACAACAAATGCGATGAAGATCGCAATTAAGGTAACAATTGATCCAACAGCATAATGATACCAAGCCACACTATCA
Organism: Triticum aestivum; assembly: GCF_018294505.1. Lineage (NCBI taxonomy): Eukaryota > Viridiplantae > Streptophyta > Magnoliopsida > Poales > Poaceae > Triticum > Triticum aestivum. The sequence goes on from NC_057803.1 coordinate 698,272,753, forward strand.
ATGGCATATTTTCTAATCTTTCTAATCTTCAACCTCATTTTCTCCATCTTGATCTTGTGATCATCGACGACATCGGCAACATGCAACTCCAATTCCATCTTCTCCCCCTCAATTCTTTTCAATTTTTCTTTCAAATACTCGTTTCTCTTTCAACTAAATTTAACCTCTCAACAATAGGGTTGGTTGGAATTTCCGGTTCACATACCTCCTAGATAAAAATATCTGTGTCAACTTGATGGGCATAATTTGTCATAAACACGAAATGCAACAACTAGTTTTAAATGAGAATATACCACATCCGAATCATAACAAGGACGAGGGCTGACGGGGACGGATATCAAAACCATGGCGCTATGTATAACAAACAACGTATGGGTAAGATAATTATACGAGTAACTATATATCCAAATCACACAAACATCAATTTGGTAATGTAAAACATTCATGAGCAAGAGCCTCACCACAAGGTGGTGCCGGCGACGGGACGGTGCGGGCTATCGACGGTGGTTACGACGGAGATTTAGCAGGCACTAAGTAAACCACACCTACATATGCAAACTAAGTGTTATTTTTGACCTCAAATTGCATATAAATCAAATACTAGCAAATATAATTCCTCCCAAATTAATCACTATACAAAGCATTGCAAGAGCTAATCTAGCAATGAGAGTTGAAAGTACAAAGTTGCTAACCTTTGTGATCATTTGAATGGATGGGGGCCTTCAAATCTTGACAAATTTTGGGAAAAATTTGTGAGGAGCTCGAGGAAGAGAGGGGAAGAACAGAGGAAGTGAGGGGAAAGGGGAAGAACAGAGTGGCTCGTGTGGACGAAGGGTTTATGTAGGTCGACCTTTAGTACCGGTTTGTGCCACGAACCGGTACTAAAGGTGCTGGAGGAGCCCCAGACTGACGACACCCTGCCACCACTCTCTTTAGTACTGGTTCGTGGCACGGACCGGTACTAAAGGTTCGCCACGAACCGGTACTAATGAGAACGGCTGCACTAGTGGAAAAACACATAATAGTCCCGGTTCGTAAGGGCCTTTAGTCCCGGTTCATGAACCGGGACTAATGGGCCGTTACTAATACCTCCACCCATTAGTCCCGGTTCAAACAAGAACCGGGACCAATGTGCCTCCACGTGGCCCTGTGCGCCGAGCCCAGTCAGGGGTCCTTTGGTCCCGGTTGGTGGCACCAACCGGGACCAAAAAGCATCCACGCGTCGGCATTCCATTGGTTGGGGTTTTTGTTTTTTTTAAAGGAGGGGGGATTGGGGGTTTTGGGGGGTTAATTGACGTGTTTCATATATTGTGTTAGCTAGCTAATTAATAGAGAGAAGTGTCCTCTCTTATGTCCGTGCTTGGTCGACTCTACGTACTATATATACATAAGTGATCGAGAGAACCATTCAGTACAGAAGTTCATGCATACCGAGAGAAGTGATCGATCGACCTCTCTCCTTCTCCGAGAGATTGGTCGAACAACAAGTATCTGACGCTACTGGCTACATACATGCATGTACAATATGTATAAGATCTCTTATAATTACAATCCCCTAGCAATTGAAATCAATTTCCACATGGTATTCTCCGGCTTTATTGATGACGTGGTCAAGAAAGAATCCCGCCAATTCCTCTTGAATTGCTTTCATGCGATCTGGTTCTAGGAGTTCACTCCGCATCTGCCACGTCTAATTTGAAGAAGGGGGGTTAATTAATACATATATATGAATGAAACTCGCACTTCATATTATTGCTTACGCACTTCATATTGTCTTTGAGAGTAGTCCCGCTTGTTTTTCAAAGTCGCGTTGTGGATAAACTCGCACACGTAGTATCCACAGAAATCATTCCCTTCTTCCTGCCACAAGCATTTTACGAGAAATAGAGGTCAATCAAACTGATAATGAAGCATTATAAATGGCATTGATGAAAGTATAGCTATAGAATCAACGGGAGATGCGCGCAACTAGCTAGCCATTAGTACTTACTTTCGGGTATGTATATCGCAGCTCCATCGGCAGTCCCGGAGCTTCTGCGGTGAACTGTTTCCAAACCCTGCAAGACAAAGAAAATAATTATTATTACTTGAGATATCAGGAAATGAACAAAAAGTTGTCGATATGGTGCGATAATGATCGATTGAACTTACTTGCTGAGCATTTCAGTCATGTCCTCATAGGATTTGGGATCTTTCCGTCTTGAGTATAAGACGGTTACTAGTCCACGCTCAAGCTTAATCTCCAGAAGAATATAGTGGTACTTGCGCGCGCATGCATAACTCATCAATTACATTACTATAACCTCGCTCGAGTAATAAGGGAAACTGAATATGCACCCGACAGTAACACTCACTTGCCGTTGTAAGGAAAGAGTATGGTATCTTTGTTTTGATTTTTTATCAATGATTGTAGCACGTTGTCCTCGGCCTCTTTGATGTCCTTTTTAACCAGAAATTCATCTATGATATTTGTGTCAATGAACCCAATATCATAAATTTCTTATTTTTTGCACTCGACGATCTTCAATCTGCATAATATATTGAGGATAATTAATTATAAATACATGAAATGAAAGAGCCGAGCTATATATAGAGACTTAATGACAGAAATAGTACTTACAGACAGTAGCAAAAGACCATTAGTTTATCGAGGGCCTTTTGATTGAAGAACGCGAAGAACTCATCAAATGGAACAGTCAACAGATCATTTGCAATGAGATCGTGCTCCTCTTTAATATGCAGATACAAAGCATTCTTACCCTCAGACTCTCTGCAGGTTTCCATGTACCAATTATGGAATCTTCGCATCATTGTTGTCAGAGATTTTTCATCTTTGACGAGAGGCTTCCCGTACTCGTATCTGTGTTCGTCCACCTCCAAGAAATTAGGAAGTGCATCGTCAGGCAGGTAATCGTCAAGATTGCCATAACCGGCCACCGTCCCCGGAGCATTAGACACATTGAGCAGGGGGCACAATTGCTGTGCTTGTTCGCCGAGCTGGGCAATTTTTTCCCCTTTGCTCGTTCTTTTGACCTTTTAGCACTGACAGTAGTTCCCGATCGCTGGGCTTGGAGATATGTCTGTTCAGTAATGCGCTCATAGTTGGTTCTCGGCGGAGACTTTGGTGGTTTCCTCAAGGCATCGATAGTGCGCTTTGCTTTCACCAGATGTACCTTCTCCTCCGGAGGTGGATGTCTCTTTTCTTTCACCCCTTCAAAGAACTCCTTCACATTGGTCTGTACAATCGTATCGTTTTCCTCCTCGGACCTCTCGTACGGTAACTTTTCTAGAGGCTTGAGAGATGATGGACCGTATTTGTATTGCCTCCCGCCTCTGGTTGTGCTGCTAGACGCTGGAGCAGACGGAGCGGCTGCAGCGTCTGTCTTCTTTCGTGCTTGCTTACGAGGCGGAGGAGAAGGACTACGACGCGCCGGAGCAGCCGGGGCGGCGGCGGGTCCCTTCCGCCCTTGCTGGCGAGGCGGAGAAGGAGGATGCTGCTGGCTGCTCGGGAGCGTCGGCGCAGGCGGAGAAGGAGGCGGAGTGCCACCATGCGCCGGAGAAGGAGGCGGAGTGCCGCCACGCATGCCCTGATCGTCACTCGCCGGAGGAGGAGGCGGTGGAGGAGGCGGAGTGCCCTGACCCGCCGGAGCAGGAGGAGGAGGTGGAGGCGTCCAGTTCAGAAGGTTGATGAGCTCCTTCTTCCATAGGCATGGAGTCTTCAGAGCAGAACCCAGCCTAGTCTCCCCTTCACCGGTAGGGTGGTCAAGCACGAGGTCCTCAAATCACTCCGTTATTTCATCCACCATCACCTTAGCATATCCTTTTGGAATCGGCTAGCAGTGATAAGTTGTGCCGGGTTCACTAGGATAAACTTGGCCAACAGCCGCCTTGACCTTCAAAGTCATCCATCGCGCCGTCATGTGGCAATTTTGAGACTCCGTGATACCATCCACGGGATAGCTAGCAGGAGCCGTCAAGATATGCTCCGGCTGAAGCAGCTCGGTGGAAGCCACGCTGCTTCTCCGCTGAGATGGCAGGGTAGCTTCAGGGGAAGCTTCGGCAGGTCGTTTGCTGCGATCTGCTGCTTCTCGTTCCTCTTCTCGATCCTCTAGCCCCATTACCCTTTCGTGCAGCGCCTGCAGTTGGTCCTGCTCCAGTTTCTTCCTCCTCTCGTGGGTTTTGTAACCCCCTGCGTCCGGAAAACCAACCTTCCACGGAATGGAGCCTGGCGTGCCTCGTGTCCATCCAGGGTGCTCAGGATTCCCAAGGGCCATTGTGAGCTCGTCCTTCTCCCTGTTTGGAAGGAACATCCCTTGCTGCGCTGCATCGATATAGTGTCGAAGGTTCTTGACTGGTATTTCCAGTTGCTCGTCCGTCCACTGGCAAAACCCTGTTATAGGTTCCAAGGTTCCGCCAGACCCGAAGAACCAAGTCCGGCAACGGTATGGCCATCTCATTGTCTCTGGTTCGATCCCTTTTTCAGGCAGATCATTCGCAGCCTTGGACCACTTAGGCCGGCTTGCAGGTAGCCACCTGACCCCGTGCGATGGTGAAGCGTCTTCTTCGCAGCATTTTTCTTGTTTGTCTCCGACATCTTCTTACTCTTTTCCGATGTCTTGTGGGCCACAAATACGGGCCAGTGATCTTTGATCTTCTCATATTTGCCGATGAATTCTGGTGTCTTTTTATTTTTGACAAACTGGTTCAGCTCTTTCCTCCACCTCCTCATTAGGGTTGCCATCTTCTTAAGAGCACAAGACTTGATTAATTCCTCTTTAACTGGCTTCTCCGGATCCTCCTCTGGCGGTAGGGTGAAATTTTCCTTCAGCTGAGTCCAAGATCTTCTTTCTGCATATCATTGACATAAGACACCTCAGGGTCTTCCTCCTTAGGCTTATACCATTGCTGGATGCTGATTAGGATCTTGTCCCTAACAAGAATCCCGCACTGAGCAGAAAATGCCTTCCTTGTCCGGATGGGTTCAATCGGTTCGCCGTCGGGGGCGATTTCTTCGGGCCTCGTCTCCTTACCGAAGTTGTGCTCGATCCGAAGGGCTAGAAATTATAAGGAAGAAAGACGAGAGTAATTAATATGTGTACATATACCAAAACAATGGAAGCATCAATTAACTAGTCAACACGGGCTTAACTAATATATATATATACCTGGCCGGGCTCGGTTCGGTCACCGGAGCAGTCTCCATTGTGTCACCGGAGCCATCATGAACATAGTCATGTTCTTGTACCGGCATTAATGGGCCGAAGCCATCATGAACATAGCCCTCTTCTTCACCCCGTTCTTCTAGCTGATCTGCCGGGGAAAAAGGAACAACAGAGAAGTTGCCCTAGCGCAGCTGCGCCATCTCTGTTTACATGGCATGGCAAAAATACCTGGCCGCAACATCCTTCCTCCTCTCTCTTGGTATGAGTGTTGTTCGAGATCTCCAGCGATGCAAAGAAAAGGAAGACGCTCCTGCCGGCCAAATCCCCTATCAGGTGGCTTTCTCAGCAACTGATGTGTACGGTCGATCCGATGAGGCATGCAGGTGGCTTTCTTTTGCACAAACTTGGTCAAACTTTGTTGGAGGGTCAAAATTTGACCAAGTTTGTGCAAAAGAATAGAGACCAAATAGGTATTAGATGAAAATATATTTGATCATGAATCTAATGCTACTAATTTGACGGCATAAATGTTGATGTATTATTGTAAAAATAATACATCAAAGTTGGAAGTACACATTTTGAAGGACGGATGGAGTAATTAGATTTGAAACATCGCTCTAAAGTTTGAGTGGTTATCAAGTTACCACCATGTGTAGGATCACACTTACATGCTTGGGCAGTCCATGAGCATTAATCCCGTGGAGAAGGAATAAAGACTCCACCAAACTTCCACAATTATGTGAGTAATGTTCTATGTGCATCCGGCCCTTTAAATAAGCCACTCCCATATGCGCCAAACTATATTGTGCATCCATCCACGGTTCTAACTAGTGATTCTCTTACAGCGCGTATATATAATCCAATAAGATAGGTGGCAACAACAAAAATAAAGTATACACCATGATAAAAGTTATGAGAGATATGTACCGACGTAATGAGGGAGTCGGAGGCATCGAGACATTAGCAAGCACAATATCACAGGTTCTATTGACAGGTTCGGTGGTACGCGTCTCCAAGACAAAACTGGGAAGGTTGGACTGCTAAGCTCCACAGGGAACTCAAGCTGAATCAAGTCACGAGTGCGCCAAAATCAGTCATCACACACGCCAGTAAGGTGGCGGGGAGACGAATTAGGGTTCGAGAAGCGGAAAGCAGGAGAGAATCCTCCAGTCATCCAACGCATCTTCTGGAATCATAATATCGTGTACATTACAAGATTCATCATCCACCAAAGGCATAGCCGCCTAGTTGTTGCTATCAATGCAATTTGCCGTATACAAATACGTATAAAACAATGCAAATTAGATCGTAACATGCAGCAATACTCGTTATTAGAATCAGAGAATTAGCCCGAGCCATGTTCGAGGTCCGCAAAGTTGCATATCAGCGATGGAGCCGCGTCGAGCTCGGGTGAGGAGGTGATCCGTCATTTTTTTTCTTTGGTGGCTGCTGTCGTGGTGCACGAGGCAGGTGATGGGTGTTGGTGTCAAGCTCATAGATGTTTTTATTTTCAATTTTCTCGTATCGGTCCTTGCGTGATTTGTACTTTGATCTTTATGATAAGAATGAGACAGGTATTATAATGAAAAAAAAGAATCGGGGAATTAGCCCGTAACTCCGCAAACACAGTACCAGTTAGATGGGGCACTATACTAGCCAGTATTGCGGGTCTGTGCCCACATGTCAGCGACAGATTGCCCGGGTACCGATTTTTTGTTGAATCCGATGGTCAGTCTTGGTAATCCTGAATGAGCCGCGTACCATGATAAAAGTGAGAGTTATGCATATCGAGGTCTTTCCTTCATGTCAAAATGATCTGCACAAGTCTTATGAAACTCAACATTAGCAAATACGAGATACATCCCCTTTTTGTTCATTTTGATGACAAGTATTTTCGGACGGAGGGAGTAGAAATTTGTGTCCGACGAAAGATCAGAGCCTCGACGTTATTCTTCTGCGGCATCTGGATAGTTTCAAATGAATAAGCAGTTGTCCAGTCCCTACGATAGAAGACTGCCAAGAAACCTGAAAGTATATAAACGTTCATGTCACTCTCCCAAGCCTAGAAAACAGAGACCTGGACAAAATCGAAATAAATTCAGTGGTAGTGCATATCACATACATAAGATGGTAAACTTATTCTCAGCAACCAGCAGCTAGCTCTCAACACGTCTCCCCAGATCTCCTCCTCACGGCAACTCCAACGCAGTGAGCCAAACAGGCGCCCATTTTATCTGTGTTTTGTCCGTTTTCGTCGGCCGAGAGGACGCATTTTTCTGTTTTTTTATTTGGGTGTGCTGGTGCACCCAAACGGGGGTGGACGCATTTTGTGACATGTCTACCTCGGAATTCCGTCGAACACCTGCTGGGTGAACTGCACCGAGCTCCTGCGCCGCAGTGGGAGATCTTCTCCTTGTCGAGCATCACTGGAGAGCCGCTGCACCTCCTGCTGGTGTGCTCACGCCGCCGCACCTCCTGCTCGCATGTGAGGAGGAGTGGAGGACCTGCAGGGTGGCTCGTGGCCGCACCTGCAGCAGCAAAGGCGTCGAAGAGGCGAGCCATGGCCGCCGTCTCTGAGATGTGTGACGAGTCCACCGGAGGGCGAGAACATCGGCCGCCGCATCTTAGATGCGTGCCGAGGCCGCCGGTCGCGGTTGGACACAACCCACACCCTGCTCCGGCACAATGACCTCGTCCAAGCGTGCTTGCCACGATGCTCTCAGAGCATCTCCAACAGGCGCCGAACGTGCCGCGCGCTAAAAACTGATTTGGCGCGCGCCCATCGCCTGGTTTGGCACGGCGTGCAGCATTTGCTCCAGCAGCCGCGCTGTAAAGCCGCGCGCGCGCACCTTCAGCAGGCGCAGTAAAAATGCAGCGCGCGCTCATTCTTAAATAACTAAACATATTTTTGCATAGATAAAAAAACGATATAAGATATTTTACATAGATAGATAGATAGTTCGACATACATAGATAGATAGTTCGACATACATAGATAGATAGATACTACTACGACATAGATAGATAGATAGAAACTACTACGGCATACAGCGATAGAAACTACTCCAAGTCGCTACCATCACCATCATCCTCGTCAGTGTCGTCCGAGGTTGAGATCCATATGTCGTCCCAACGATCGTCGTCCGCGGTGAAGAACGACCTCCCACCTGCTGAAACAATGTCGCACTGCTCGTTCGCCAATGCCTTCCGCTGAAGCCGGTCAGCCTGCTCCGCGCGGCGCCTTGCCGTCCTCTCCGCCCAGTAGGCATGCTCGTCGGCGACGTCCTCCGGGTGGCGGCGGCGCCACTCCGCCATGGCTCGCTCGTCCTCCTCGGCGACGTGGAGGCGGCGCTGCCGACGAGCGTGGTTGGCACGTTCCATGCCGGTGATGAGACGCGGCGGAGGGGCGACGCGCTGTGCCTGCTCGCGCATGAAGACGTCCCGGAAGTTCATCTACGACCGGGGCCTGTCCAAGCGCCACACCGCCGCGTTGTACGCGCGGGCCGCCTCATGCGCGCTCCGGAATGTTTCGAGGCCGAGCCGGACGTCGCCGGACCATATCTCAGCGAAATACCAGCAGTTGGGGCGCACGCGGACGCCGCGATAGCCCGAAGCACCCCGGCGGCGCGGCGGCATGGTGGCGCGGTGGTGGCGCGGAAAGCTGCGAAGCGGCGAGGTTGCGAGGGGAGGGCGCGTGGCTGTGTGCTGTGCGCGTGGCGAGCGCGGCAATTTATAGGCGCGCGGTAAGCGGCGCGCCAATTCTACCGCGCCGCGTGCCGCTTTCTCCCGCGCGTGCGGAAACGCTTCCCGAGCGCGGTAAGTTCCCGCCACCGGAGCGCGCGGAATCAGCCGGCGCGCGCTAAAACCTAACTTTACCGCGCAGGCGCAGCTTTTGCCGTGCCTGTTGGAGATGCTCTCAGCAGGTGCATGCAGATGCTCTTGACTCAGGAGGCCGTGCCACGCGCTCGATAGAAGCTGCCCGCGCCCACCCCCGCTCATGCTGCTACTCGCGTGCTGGCTGCCCTGCCCTCCCGTGCTCGCCTCGCTGCTGACCTGAGCTCCGGCGGCATCTGCGTTGCACCACAGCACGCTCACCGCGAGGCGCGCAACCGCCACCTAACCAGCACCACGGACCTTGAGCGCTGTGGCATCCATGGCCTGCACCGAACCCTTCGTTGCTTGTGCAGGAAAGGGAGCGGGCATGGTCGGGCGCGCGATCAGGAGCGACGGGGCAAGCACGGCCAGGAGCTCTGGCGGGGCGCGGCGGGGCGGGGCGGTGGCGGTACCGCTCCTGTAGCAGCGGTAGGGCGAGCGCGGCGTGGAGCGCTGGCCGGGGCGAGCGCAACCAGGAGGGCCGCCCGAGCGAGTGTAGGATTTCTTTTGGAATGGGATTTTCGCAACAGATGGCTGAGATGGGGAGAAGTGGCCAGGGCCGACCCTGAGGGGGTGGCAGGGGGGCGGCCGCCCAGGGCCCCCGAAATCTAGGGGGCCCCTCCAGGGTTCGCAAGGAGCCCATGGTCCAGACCATAAGGAGGCAGCGACCTAGACGCACGTAGTTCACGAGTAGTCATGTTTTCCTTCTTTCCATCGCGAGTTCGCCGCTTCGCGACGATACTATTCCCCCGAGGGCCCCAATTGTGAGACGTGCCGCCGATGTAGATCGCTCTCTGACATGCGGCCGACAAGTCTTCCTCCAGGTCCCCGGGCCCATTGTGTTATCCCGCATTCGTGAGATGTCTCTCATGTGCAAGACGAAGCCACCCCACTTATAAGGTCATCCCTAACCTCCCCTTTCTAGTTGGTCACGTTCCTATGGTGCAGCAGCAGTCAGATCTTAGAAGGTCTCGCATATGATGCAGTACAAAATTTTGATTTCGTGTGCCCGTTGCTCAATTTCTTACTTCAATCTGTACTTTGTCAACTCAACACGAATCACCTTATCTATTGAAAAAATTGCCTGCTATGTGTTCGATTGTCGGTCTTTGCATCCTCTCTCCAAACCATCAAAACTGCAAATTTAACTTCAAAAATTGGAAGAAGGTCTCAGCTATTCTTACGAGCATAACTTCAATCCAAGCATGGTTATATAATAAAGCCACTCAGACACACATAGCGATCGGGTAGGTAAATGATCTTTTATTGTTGCGAATGAAGCTTTTAAACTTTATAAACCTTTCTTCTTGATGTTTGCCCTCTATCAGGTATTCGATTTGTCTAATTAAGTAAAGGAGTACACCATTTACATTTTTTGTTTTATTTTGAACAATAGACAATAATAAGTTAAGTAAAGGAATGAACTAAAAAAATGAGATTATTATTTTGATCTTTATAGTAGGGGCCCCTGGTTGTAATTTCGCCCTGAGCCCCCGAAATATCAGGACCGGCCCTGGAAGTGGCGACACGAGAGGAAGCTACCAAGCCACGAGCTCTCAACCAAAGTTCTATGGGATTTCAGCAGTGATGTTTTTATAACGAATGCTGCAAAACTGTCAGTGATGATCTCATCTGCAGTTGTGATTATGAATTCATAAATATGTGACAGTGATGTTTTCATAATGAATTACTATAAACATGCAGGTACTGGTACTTCTATGATTATGGTCAAAATAAATGACAGTACTGTAAGTCCTAGAATTATATTTGTAGCTTTAGTAGGTTAGCACTTTAACCAACAAAAGAGGGAAGCAAATCAAATCCTACACGTAAATTGCTAAACCCAAATTTGATTAGATATTCTGGGCAAAGACGGGTGTGAACTTCAGGTAGCAGCTTGTTCAAAAAGATGACTGACTTATTTCTATCACCTTCACTCGCGTCACAGTCGGCGAACGCTTTTCTCTACTTATCACACATATCGGTCATAGTTCCTTTCCCTCTACATCCATGCCATTATCTATGTCTATCATTCTTGTCTCACCGGCAGTAATCAAGAATCTTGTCAGCGTTGAATTTGACGAAATTGGCTTCTATGCTGAGGACGCCCCTACCCGGATGGTTTTTCATTAATGTGACAGCCCAGACGAGCTCTACCCGGTGCACTCATCCTCCACCTCCACTGCCGCCCGGCCGCAATCTCCGCTGGTGTCGACCTTTGGCATGCTTGTTTGAGTTATTCCAATTCAGCTGCACTTCGTCGTATTCTTCCGAGTTTCTCCTTCACAATGTAGTAAGATCGACGGTCACACTTCTCATGCTTGCCATATCGGAAAGCATGTTTGTCTTCCCTTTGATGCAGCCACCACCATATTTTCTTTTCCGTTTCAATTACTTCATAGTAATTCTGGCTATCTTTATTACCTTATGATCTTAGACGATTTTTAACATTCTGTGTGGATGTTCCCTTTATCTTGCAAGTCTGATGTGCTCGCGACTCTTACGGCATTCAAATCTTACGTCTCCACACAGCTTGGTCATCCTATACTTGCACTGCAAATCGGTAACCAAAAAGAATTTGATAAGCTCGCTGTTCGTACACTTTTTGCATCACATGGCACCATCTTTCGCCTCACATGCCCGTACACATCTTAGCAGAATGGTAGCACTGAACGTGTGCTCCGCACTGTCAATGACTGCATCCGCACCCTCCTCTTTCATGCTAACGTGCCCCCTCCTGACACGGAAAACTACTACGGGTGCGGCTCCCTCGGGTGCACCTGCTTTGCCGGCCTCTCGGGCACGCGACCTCGCCGGCCTACTCGGGCACAGTGACCTCGTGCGGCCCACTCGGGTCTGGCCGCCTCGCGAACCTCACTGGCTGCGTCACCGGCCCACTTGGGTGTGCGGCTGCCTCGCCGGTCGCATCGCTGGCCTCCTTGGATGTCGCCGCCTTGCCGCCTGCGGGTTCTGGATCCGCGTCGGGCTCGGCACCACATTCACCTGTGGCTCCTCTGGAGATGCCCCACCACATGAGTACACATGCTCATGCCAGTGTCCATCGTTCCAACACACGCTATGCGTCGGATGAGTACGGATGCACCACCTCGATCGCGTCACCTTCGCCAGTCCCCTCTTCCGCTGGCGCTGCTCTTCTCGACCCTAACGGGCTCGCCATGAGGCAAGAGGAGTTTGATGTGTTGCAGCATAAATGCATGTGGCAACTTGTGCCGCGGCATCCTCACACCAACATCATCACGGCCAAATGGGTATTCCATCACAAGACCCACCCCGACGGTTCTCTCGAGCGCTACAAATTGGGATGGCTGGTTCGTGGTTTATGGTAGCGCACTGGAGTTGACCTCACTGACACCTTTGCCAAGGTTGTTAAATCAGGCACGATCCGCGCAGTTCTACAGCTCGTGGTGTCTCGTGCATGGCATGTGCATCAGTTGGATGTCTCCAACGCATTTCTTCACATCTACCTCGCGGAGCTGGTGTTCTGCCAACAGCCCACCGGATTCGTCGACGTCGCTCATCGGGATCATGTGTGCCTGCTTTTTTCATCCCTCTACTGGCTCAAGCAGGCACCCCGTGCGTGGTACCAGCAAATCGCGGCCTTCCTCCGGCGACTCGGTTTCCACTTCACCCGCTCTGATGCATCGTTTTTCGTCTACCATCAGGGCGCTACAACTGCATATCTCTTGCTCTGCATTGACAACATCATCCTGATGGCATCCTGTACTGAGCTTCTTCATCAGCTCACTGCTCGTCTCTGAGATAAGTTTGCCCTCAAAGATCTAGGGCCTATCCACTATTTCCTCGGCATCGAGGTTGTACGGCGCGCTTACGGGTTCTTTCTTCATCAGCCGTGGTATGCTCATAAGCTCCCCGAGCACGCGGGCATTCGCTCCCACACTAGTCGATCCAAAGGCCAAGATCTCTGCCCTTGATGGTTCGCATGCATCGGATGTGGCATTCCACCGCTCCATCATCGGTGCACTGCAGTACTTGACATTTACTCGCCCGGATCTTCAGTATGACGTGCAGCAGGTGTGCCTTCATATGCACACTCACTGTGACTCCCATTGGAACCTGGTGAAGCAGATCCTTCGCTACATTCCCGACACCACGACTCTTGGACACACGCTGACAGCATCCTCCTCCATCGACCATGTGGCCTATTCGGACATCGGCTGGCCTGGTTACCCCGATACTCAATGTTGTACATCAGGTTACTGCATCTATCTCAGGCATTCGCTGATCTCTTGGTCGTCTAAATGACAACCCACGGTTTCCTGCTCGAGTGCTGAGGCGGAATATCGGGCAGTAGCTGACGTTGTCGCTTTCTTGGCTTCGGTAACTCCTTCAGGAGTTGCTTTGCGATGTCCATAAGGCCACGATCGTCTACTGGGACAACGTCTCCGCTGTATACCTATCTGCCAACCATGTTCATCATGAGCGGACGAAGCATATTGAGCTCGACATACACTTCGTTTGTGAGCAGGTTGCACTTGGGTCGATACAGGTTTTGCATGTTCCCACTGCTCAACAGTTCGCCGATGTCATGACTAAGTGGCTACCGACATCCAATTTCGAGGAATTTCGGTCCAGTCTCTGCGTCGCCGGCAACGTTTCGACTAGGGCTGGGGGTTGTTGAACGTGTATGTATGTATGTATAGGTTAGCGTCATGTATTTGTTACGCCTCCTTTCTCCTACATATAGTGTATAGCTTGGGAGACAAGTCGAGATAGTGCATCCTTGTACTTATATATGTGCACTTGCATATGATCAATGAATTGTGTCGCATGCAATCTCATCTTTCCTAACAATACTATCCTTCCACTGCATTCAACATATGGAAACGGAATGAATACTCCATCAGCTGTCACAGTTCCGTGAGTAATGCTCTCCGTCTGTCTCCCTTTAAGTACACCACTCCATCTTCACCAAAGCTATATTGTTCATCTATCTACACATGTAACCAGTGCTTCTCTTATTGGTGGCCATATAAACTAGGAAATAATATAGGTTGCAACCACATAGGCAGAGGAGACCAAACTAAAGGTGCCAGGGAGATGTATGGACTAACTGGAATTGGAGACATCGGGATATTGGCAAACCGCGTGTGTTCAACAGCATGTTGTTCAAATTGTTAGGCTCTCGATAGGTTCAATGATACATGCCTCCAATCAAAAAACAAGAATCACGGGGGAAACCGAGCTCTCTCAGAGTTCAGCGACTCTCAGCCGTCCGATCGAGTTTTTGATGCGTTTTGGACTGTTGGATCTGGTTCCCGATCGATCTTGGCCGCCGGATAAAAAACAGACGCGGTAGCAATGAATAGTGTCAAAACAATCGCGCCACTGCAAGTAATTACAATGACCCACGAGGACATTTTTGTCATTATACGCATCAGCATATAAAACGCAAATGCTCATGTGGAGATAACCTACCCGCTGCCTCCTTCTGTGCTGCCGTGTCCCAGCTTTGCCTCTTCCCATTCTCTGCTCCCCACGCTGACGCCGTCTCATCGCCCAGCCTGCAAGATCCCCGAAATCCACTTCCTGGGCGTCCTCGCCACACTAGTACAAAAGGGGGCAATGGTCCAGGCCGGGTCAGCCCATTAGTCCCGGTTCAGTCCAGAACTGGGACCCATGGTGGCATTGGACCCGGTTCGTGAGCCCCGGGGGCCGGCCGGGCCACGTGGGCCATTGGTCCCGGTTCGTCTGGACCTTTTGGTCCCGGTTGGTGGAACGAACCGGGACCAATGGGCCTTGCTCCTGGCCCACCACCATTGGTCCCGGTTGGTGGCTTGAACCGGGACCAAAGGCTGCCCTTTAGTCCCGGTTCATGCCACCAACCGGGACCAATGAGGTGCCTATATGTACCCCCTCGCGTAAGAGCAGAGCACACTGCTCTGTTTTTTCTGGCCGCCGAGGGGGAGAGGGCTTGGTGGTCCTCTAGCTCACCTCCTATGCACACAAGGTGTTCGATGGAATGCCCGAGCCACACTACTTAAGCTTTCTCCTCTCCAAGCTCGACCTCCAAGCTCCATTTTCCTCAATGTTTGTCTAGGTTTAGCGGTCCATCACGTCCCGTCCCCGTCTTCACCGCCGTCGATCACCCGCACCGATCTCATCGCCGGCACCACCGTGGTGAGCCTCTTGTTCTTATCTTCTTTCTGTAAGGAAAAATATTCTTACTTGTATGTTTAGATAGATACTTGTATTATTTTCTTACTTTTATTATTGCATCTTATATAGTGCGATGGTTTTGGTATCCTCCCCCGTCGGCCCTCGTCCTGTCTATGATTCGGATGTGGTATATATTATCTTTTCATAACTATTGGTTCATTTATTGTTTATGAAAATTATGCCGACCAACATGACATAGATTTTATTTATCTAGGAGGTAGTTGAACCGGAAATTCCAACCGACCCTGTTGTCGAGAGGTTAAATTTAGTTGAAGAAGAAAACAATTTGTTGAAGGAAAAAATAAGAAAATTGAGGAGGAGGAGATGATATTGGAGTTGCATGTTGCGGATGTCGTCGATGATCACAAGATCAAGATGGATGCAATGCGCTTGAATATTAGAAAGATTAGAAAATATGCCATTCATACCGGGGCTTGGTGTCATTATGCCGTTGGATCAGTTGTTACCTTGGTTGCGATTGTGATCGCATTTGTTTTCGCATTGAAATGTTTTACATAGTTTCAACGTATGGTTTAATTAATTTAGATGCTCTGCAGAGCTTTATGTTGTTAGATGAGAACTATGTATGTACTTTGGTTTTAATGTGATGATGAACTTCTATTAATTTGGTCACTTAATTATCTATTCATGATGTTTTGTAATGATTTTTGACACACTTAATTATATATAATGCACGCAGATGAACAAGCAATGGATGTACGGTGACAGACACACCTCCGAGTACATTAAGGGCGTGCATGATTTTCTCGAAGTGGCTGAGGCAAACAAGCAGAATGGTTTTATGTGTTGTCCATGCCCTATATGTGGGAATACGAAGTCTTACTCTGACCGGAAAATCCTTCACACCCACCTGCTTTACAAGGGTTTCATGCCACACTATAACGTTTGGACGAGGCACGGAGAAATAGGGGTTATCATGGAAGACGGCGAAGAAAAAGAGTACGATGACAACTATGTGCCCCCTGAATACGGTGATGCTACTGAACATCAAGAGGAACCAGACGATGTGCACGATGATGCTGCAATGGGCGAAGCTGCTGAAGATCAAGAGGAACCAGACGATGTGCCCGATGATAATGATCTCCGTCGGGTCATTGTCGATGCAAGGACGCAATGCGAAAGTCAAAAGGAGAAGTTGAAGTTCGATCGCATGTTAGAGGATCACAAGAAAAGGGTTTTACCCCAATTGCGAAGATGGCAACACAAAGCTCGGTACCGTACTGGAATTGCTGCAGTGGAAGGCAGAGAATGCTGTGCCTGACAAAGTATTTGAGAAGCTAATGAAAATATTGAAGAAGAAGCTTCCAAAGGATAATGAATTTCCCGACAGTACATACGCACCAAAGAAGGTCGTATGCCCTCTAGGATTGGAGGTGCAAAAAATACATGCATGCCCTAATGACTGCATCCTCTACCGCGGTGCATACAAGGATCTCAATGCATGCCCGGTATGCGGTGCATTACGGTATAAGATCAGACGAGATGACCCTGGTGATGTTGACGGCGAGCCCCCCAGAAAGAGGGTTCCTGCGAAGGTGATGTGGTATGCTCCTATAATACCATGGTTGAAATGTCTGTTTAGAAATGAAGAGCATGCCAAGTTGATGCGATGGCACAGTGAGGACCGTAAGAAAGATGGGGAGTTGAGAGCACCCGCTGACGGGTCGCAGTCGAGAAAAATCGAGAGAGAGTACTAGGCTGAGTTTGCACGTGACCCAAGGAAGGTATGGTTTGGTTTAAGCGCGGATGGCATTAATCCTTTCGGGGAGCAGAGCAGCAATCACAACACTTGGCCCGTGACTCTATGTATGTATAACCTTCCTCCTTGGATGTGCATGAAGGGGAAGTTCATTATGATGCCAGTTCTCATCCAAGGCCCTAAGCAACCCGGCAACGACATTGATGTGTACCTAAGGCCATTAGTTGAAGAACTTTTATAGCTGTGGAATGGAAACGGTGTACGTACGTGGGATGAGCACAAATAGGATGAATTTGACCTAAAGGCGTTGCTGTTCGTGACCATCAACGATTGGCCCGCTCTCAGTAACATTTAAGGACAGACAGACAAGGGATACCATGCATGCACGCACTGTTTAGCTGACACCGATAGTATATGCCTGGCAAGCTGCAGGAAGAATGTGTACCTGGGCCATCGTCGATTTCTTCCGACCAACCATCAATGTCGAAAGAAAGGCAAGCATTTCAAAGGAGAGGCAAATCACCGGAAGAAGCTTGCCATGCGTACCGGTGATCACGTACTTGCTATGGTCAATGATTTACACGTAATCTTTGGAAAGGGCCACGACGGACTAGCTGTTCCGAGTGACGCTGGGGGAAACGCACCCATGTGGAAGAAGAAATCTATATTTTGGGACCTACCCTACTGGAAAGATCTAGTGGTCCGCTCTTCAATCGACGTGATGCACGTGACGAAGAACCTTTGCGTGAACCTGCTAGGCTTCTTGGGCGTGTATGGGAAGACAAAAGATACACCTGAGGCACGGGAGGACCTGCAGCGTTTGCACGAAAAAGACGGCATGCCTCCGAAGCAGTATGAAGGTCCTGCCAGCTACGCTCTTACCAAAGAAGAGAAGGAAATATTCTTTGAATGCCTGCTTAGTATGAAGGTCCCGACTGGCTTCTCGTCGAATATAAAGGGAATAATAAATATGGCAGAGAAAAAGTTTCAGAACCTAAAATCTCATGACTGCCACGTGATTATGACGCAACTGCTTCCGGTTGCATTGAGGGGGCTTCTACCGGAAAACGTCCGCTTAGCCATTGTGAAGCTATGTGCATTTCTCAATGCAATCTCTCAGAAGGTGATCGATCCAGAAATCATACCAAGGCTAAGGAGGAATGTGGCGCAATGTGTTGTCAGTTTTGAGCTGGTGTTTCCACCATCCTTCTTCAATATCATGACGCACGTCCTAGTTCATCTAGTCGACGAGATTGTCATTCTGGGGCCCGTATTTCTACACAATATGTTCCCCTTTGAGAGGTTCATGGGAGTCCTAAAGAAATATGTCCGTAACCGCGCTAGGCCAGATGGAAGCATCTCCATGGGCCATCAAACAGAGGATGTCATCAGGTTTTGTGTTGACTTCATTCGTGGCCTTAAGAAGATAGGTCTCCCTAAATCGCGTTATGAGGGGAGACTGACTGGAAAAGGAACGCTTGTAAGGGACACAATAATATGCAGGGACGGATATTCTTGGTCTCAAGCACACTGCACAGTTCTACAGAACTCTACCTTGGTGACCCCTTATGTCGATGAACACAAGAACAGTCTGCGCTCCAAACACCCGGAGCAGTGCGACGACTAGATTACATGTGAACACATCAGGACTTTCAGTAGTTGGTTGGAAACACGTCTCAGAGGTGACAACACTGTTTTTGATGAGTTGTACTTGTTGTCCAGGGTACCATCTTCGACTATTACGATTTGGAAAGGATACGAGATAAATGGGAATACATTTTACATGATTGACCAAGATCAAAAGAGCACCAACCAAAACAGCGGTGTCCGCTTTGATGCAGCCACCGAGAGGGGAAAGGACACATATTATGGTTACATAGTGGACATATGGGAACTTGACTACGGACATGATTTTAAGGTCCCTTTGTTTAAGTGCAAATTGGTCAATCTGTCAGGAGGCGGGGTACAGGTAGACCCATAGTACAGAATGACAACAGTGGACCTAAAAAATCTTGGGTACACTGACGAACCGTTCGTCCTAGCCAATGATGTGGCACAGGTCATCTATGTGAAGGACATGTCTACCAGACCGAGAAAAAGAAAAGATAAGGAAGCGAATACATCATACGATGAGCCAAAGCGCCACATAGTTCTTTCAGGAAAAAGGGACATCGTCGGAGTGGAGGGCAAGACAGACATGTCTGAAGATTATGAAAATTTTCATGAAATTCCCCCCTTCAAAGTCAAGGCTGACCCAAGCATCCTGATAAACGATGAAGATTATCCATGGTTACGGCGCAATAAGCAAATGACACAAGCGAAGAAAAGGTGAAGAATTTCTCCCGCAACTATTATGATGATACCATGCCAACTTTGTAACAGACGAGTACGATACCATTGTCCGTTTTGTACATGCACATGCTATGTGGGTGAAATTATGATACCGTGCCAACTTTCAACTTTTCCAGAGTTCATTTGAAATGCCTTAATGTCTTATGGTTCGGCCCTCGTAATACCATTAATCCAGGTTCGCTCCTTGTCAACTATGTTCTCACCAAGAACACTCTCAAGAGGGCAGCTACGCCATTGGCCCGGATCGTCTGGACCTTTTGGTCCCGGTTCCCCGCACGAACCGGGACCAATGCTCACACCGGTTTATAAGCCCGTCCCTCTCTGACTTGTTGAGCTCCTCTTAAAGTGAAAATAGATGCCCCTATACAGGGAATTTAACCTAAATTCATAGTGAATTTCTCTGAAATTCATAGAAATTTATTATGAATTTAGTTTGAATTTTCTCTATAGGCGCATCTATGTTCATTGTTTTAGTAAAGTTAATCACAAACTTGTGATTCACGCAAATTTCAAAGAATTCAAATTTTATCTATTCAAATTTGAAAACTAATGGCACTAACAGAAAGTTTATAATTTTTCTAAAACTAATGGCACTAACAGAAAGTTTATAATTTTGCTGACCTAAAAGCAAAAAGAATTAAAAAATAAAGCATAAAAAAAAGAAAATAAATAATGCAGAAAACAAAAC
>NC_057803.1:698293186-698309068 GCF_018294505.1 Triticum aestivum
AAATTTGAAAACTAATGACACTAACAAAAAGTTTATAATTTTTCTAAAACTAAAAGCAAAAAGAATTTAAAAATAAAGCAAAAAACAAAAGAAAATAAATAATGCAGAAAACAAAACAAAAAAACTAGAAAGAAAATAAAAATAGCAACAGTAAGTAAAGAAAACAAAAAAACAAAAAGTGCCTCCTACTAGGCCCCCACGGCTTGAATACGACTAGAAACCCAACAATGGGCCAGGATTCAGGCCCGTGGTAAGCCCAGTAGGCCCATAGGCACATAGAGGCAGATTAGGCCCAAAAGCCTGCTTTAGAGAGGAGCTCGAGAGGGTTGACGCATCGCACCTTATAAACAGGTGCGGCTCTCTCTCAGCTAGCGAGGTGGGACTAAACTCCAACCACCATGCCGTTGTGCAAGGCCCATTGGTCCCGGTTGGTGGCACCAACCGGGATTAAAGGGGTGCATTGGTCCCGGTTTTTAGATGTTTCTATATTTTCATATATGTATGTATGTATTATTTTAGATATATGTATTTCTTATGTATGTTCATATATGTATGTATGTATTTTTTACATGTTTTTTGTATGAATGTATGTATTTTTTTAATTGTAATATGCATGGTGTTTTAAAAATACATTAATTTTAGTACATTAATGTTCTCTGATTTAGTACATTAATTTTAGGTTAGTTTCATTTTTAGAAAAGTTTTATATATTTAATTAGAAAGAAGGAAGAGAAGGAACACTACTAGGGAAAACCTTATACACAGAAATTTAGCAACAGCGCGGGTCAAAAAAGGGCGCTAGTGCTAGATAGCAGTAGCGATCTAAGGAAAACCGCGCTACAGATACAATCTTAGCAGTAGCGCGTGTAGTGGCAAAAGCGCTACTACTAATATTCCAATTGCTAGAATGATAGGTTACGCATAGCAGTAGCGGGCTTGGAAGAAAGGCGCTACCGCTAGGGCATAAGTAGCAGCGCGTTTCCTAAGAAGAGCGCTACTACTAACGGAAATAAAATAAGATGAAAAAAAATAGAAAAGTAAATGAAAATGAAAGAAATAGAAAAAGGAAAAAGGAAAAAATAAAATGTAAAGCAAAATAAATGAAAAAGCGAAAAAACGGAGGAAGACATAGCAGCAGCGTGTGTTTGTAAGAGGCGTTGTAGCTAACGTAGCTGTAGCGCGTGTCCTAGACCCCCGCTATAGAAACAGAAAAGGAAATTAAAAAATGGAAGAAAATTACATAGCTATAGCAGCAGCGCGTTTTGTGAAAACCGCTATAGCTATCTTAACTATAGCGCATTTCACCAAACACGCTACCGCTAAGTTTGACTTAACCAAAAAACCGTTTCCCCCCGGCCACCACTTCTCCCCCAAATCCCTCAACCCACCCCGCGCGCCGCCGTCTCCCCGATTCGCCGTCGCCCCACTTCGCCGCCGTCTCCTGCCGACATCGACGCCACCAGAGCCGTGCGCCGTCGACGCCACCGGAGCCGCCCCCAACGCCATGGAGCCGTGCGGCCTCGTCAACGCCACCGGAGCCGCCGTCGACGCCACCGGATCCTTCCTCGCCACAACTGCCTCCCTCGCCGTCACCGGAGACGCCCCTACCTCCCTCGCCGTCACCGGAGACACCCCTGCCTCCCTCGCCACCACTGCCTCCATCGCCACCACCGGAGCCATCCTCTGTAAGCCCCCACCCCTCCTCTCTCTCTCGTGCATAGGTTAGCTAGTTTAATTAGGTTAATTATCTAGGTTAGGGCAAAAATTTAGTTAGGGCTTTGACAGAGAAGTAGTTAGGTTAACTAATTTAATTAGGTTAATTATCTAGGTTAGTGCAAAAAATTTAGTTAGGGCTTTGACAGAGAACTAGTCAGGTTAACTAGTTTAATTAGGTTAATTATCTAGGTTAATTAGTGCAAAAATTTATTTTGGGCTTTGACAGAGAACTAGCTGCGTTAACTAGATTAATTAGGGTTAATGATCTAGGTAAACTAGATTAACTAACTAGGTTAAATAGGTAGGTTAATTAGGTTCGTTGGATTAACAAGCTAGGTTACGTAGGCTGGATAGGTTAGAGGAAAAATTTATTTTAGAGCATTAGGTCAGAAGGGTTAGAGAAATGGAGTTCCTTTGCAATTTAATTGGGTTCTGTCCTAGGCAGAGAAGGGTTAGAGATAATAATGTGTGTTTGCGTGAGAGAGAGGAATAGCTAGATCAACATAATTTGGGTTCTGTCCTAGGCAGAGAAGTGTTTAGTAAGGTCATTTTGCAAAGGTTTTTGATTTTTGAAAAGACCACTATTTTTCAAGGAAAAGAATTTAGGCAAATTTTATTTTTGATTGAAGTGGTCATGTTATATCTTTTCATTGAAGTTGTTCGATTGTGCCCAAGTGGCTTTGTTGTTTCCAGGGAATGATGCTGAGTGGCCTATGTTTTGCTGGAATGTTGATTCATTTCTGTTCCGGCAAATTTCAGGTTCTCAATTTGTCCACTTTTTAGCAAAGGTCATACCGAAATCTTCCGTGAATTTCGGCATGACTTGTGCTACAAACTAGGACATATCGAGTGCCCGGGATTTGCCGCACCAAGAAGGAGTCAACATTCCTGCAAAACAATAGTCCTTTTTTATGTCATTATTCATTTTATTAGGTCTGTTTAGTCCATACTTTCTGTATGACAAAACTTTGAGTTATGCGCAGTGAAAGTTTATTTGTGATGTAATTACACCGTCCTCCTCCTCGACTAGCGAAGATCACTCTAGTTAGGGCATTTTGGGTACGATGAACTTTGTTATTTATGCTTATGATATGTTGTTTCTATTTTTGTCACACTACTAGGAAAAGGGCTATAGATAGGACTGATTCTAATGGCGCACCAGGCAAGTAGTGCGCCACTACTATATACTAATGGTGCATCGGTTGCTCGTGCGCCATTAGAGTGGAAGACACTAATGATGCACCGTGCTCACAGTGCGCCACTACTATTGATTTTTTTTCCCATTTTTCCATACAAACTAATGGCGCATGGACGGCAAAGTGCGCCATTACTAGTTGGAAGTAGTAATGGCGCACGACCAATAAAGTGCGCCATTAGTATATATATATATTTTTTACTTTTTTGCAAACCTACTAATGGCGCACTATGCCAAAGTGCGCCATTACTAGTTTAAACTAGTAATGGCGCACTTTTCCACAGTGCGCCATTAGTATACATATGTTTTTTTTTACTTTTCTGCAAAAAGTACTAATGGCGCACCACCTGTCGGTGCGCCATTAGTAACCAGGGTTACTAATGGCGCATTGTGTGGTGGTGCGCCATTAGTAACCTGAGACGAACAAGATATTTTGGAGAGCCCACCTACCCACTCACTTTCCCCACTTCATTCTGTCCACTCCTCCTCCAAGCTTGTCTCGGATGCCTCCTCCTCCTCACCTCATTTCCACCATAGATTCATCAAAATTAAGTGGTGAAATCACCTTTTTTTTGATAGGTAAGTAAGGGGAAAGCTATCTTCATGATGTAGATCTACTTTTTTTCTCCCTAGCTCGCTCCAACAACGTGCACATCCACTTTTTGTGGCCTAGCTAGGTCTATGTATGTTTGTGGTGTTGCTTGTGTTTGTGGTGTTGCATATATGTTTGTGTTTGCCAATTTTTTGCCGGAATGTTGATTCATTTCCGTTTCAGCGAGAATTTTGGCACTATGCATTCTTTTTGGTCCTATTTTTAGGGAAGGTCATGCCAAAAACTTTCTTGGTTCTAAAATATCGTTTTGCTCTACCCCGCACGATGACCGAAGGCATCGTGAATAGGTTTTTGAGCTCCGCAAAGGCCGAGATGCTTCAAAAGAACGAGACGGAGATAAGATGTCCGTGTCGAAGATGCAAGCTGAAGAGCCTTATTGCGGACCCAGATTCCGGGCAGGTGCGGGACCACCTGCTCTTGCGTGGTTTCATGGAAGGCTATCGGTGGCAAGTTGATGAAGATGACTATGAAGTCGTCCATGGGGGCCGGGCAAGAAATGAGGAAGGGCAACAAGACAACCACCGCGGCGAGGGCGGGCGAGAAGACGAAGAATCTCCAGGACATGATCACGATGGTGATGACGTGCACAATCATCATGTAGAAGATGTCGTACATGATGATGAGGAAGATCAAGACGAAGGCCATGATCATGAAGATGAAGATGCCGGAGCAGACGACGATGGAGGCTGGGTGCAGGACCCTCATATTCAAGAGCTACTTCGCAAGCAGACGGATAACGCAAGAGCTGCCGCCCGAGAGAAAGCCAATCTGGATCAACTGGAGATAGACGCGGTTACTCCATTGTATGAAGGATGCAGGCCCGAGGATACCCGCCTGAAAGTAACGCTCATGGCTCTGGAGATGAAGGTAAAACACAAAATGACCGACGCATGCTTCGACGAGAACATGTCATTCTGGCACGAACGTCTTCCCAAGGGGAACAAGTGCCCGACCAGTTTCGAGGAGGCGAAGAAAATCGTGTGTCCTTTGGATTTACCGCACGTGAAATACCATGTGTGCATGAACAATTGCATCATTTATCGGGACGAGCACGCGGAGTCTACCATATGTCCGGTGTGCAGCGTCACTCGATACAAGAAGAGGAAGAAAGCTCCTCCAAAATCGGTGTGGTACTTTCCAATCACTCCTCGTCTGCAGCGGTATTTCGCGGACCCTAAGGTAGCAAAGCTCCTGAGTTGGCACGCGGATAGGGAGGAGAAGAAGCGGGAAGATGACGGAAATGATCCGGAGATAAATAAAAAAGACAAGATGCTGAGTCACCCTAAGGATGCGAGCCAGTGGCAAGCGTTGAACTTCGAATACCCAGAATTTGGGAAGGATCCAAGGGACATCGTGCTGGGCGCGAGCACCGATGGAGTCAATCCGTTTGGCAGCCAGAGAAGCACACATAGCACCTGGCCTGTGTTTGTGTGGATGTACGACCTTCCCCCTGGTTGTGCATGAAGAGGAAGTACATTCACATGAGTATGCTAATTGAAGGGCCGAAACAACCAGGGAACGACATCAATCTGTATCTGGGGCTGCTGAAGGAGGAGCTAGACACGCTGTGGAAAACGCCAGCCAATACGTGGGACGCCACAGAGAAAGAATATTTCCCTATGAGAGCCGCACTGCTCACGACGGTGCACGACTATCTTGGTTACGGATATCTCGCGGGGCAGGTAGTACACGGATTTTCTGGATGCGTAGGGTGCATGGATGACACAACGTATCACCAGCTAGATAGAGATCCCGGGTCTTCGAAAACCGTGTTCATGGGACATCGAAGGTGGCTTCGCGAGGATGACCCGTGGAGGAAACGCAAGGATCTGTTCGACGGTGAAACCGAACCCCGAAAACGCACGTGTACGAGGAGCGGCGAGGAAATAGACGAGCTGTTGAAAAATTGGAAAGACTGCCCACTGTCGGGAAAGAAGCAAAAGGCGCCAGAGCCGGGAAAGAAGCGAAAGGCGCCAGAGCCGCTGCTGAAGGTATGGAGAACGAGGTCTGTTTTCTGGGACTTGCCGTACTGGAAGATCCACCGTGTGCCTCACAGCCTTCATGTCATGCATATCACGAAGAACGTGTGCGAGAGTCTGCTTGGTACCCTGCTCAACATGCCAGAGAGGACCAAAGATGGGCCTAAAGCAAGGGCAGACTTGAAATCAATGGGCATCAGGCAGGAGCTTCACGCTAATGATGATGATGATGATGACGATGATGATGATGATGAGGCGAAGCAAGACACAGAAAGTCGTCGCAAAGGCAAAAAGGCCAAGAAGACCAGAAATGACTACCCTCCCGCGTGCTTCACTCTAAATCAGGAGGAGATCGAGCAGTTTTTCACCTGCCTCCTAGGAGTAAAACTTCCTTACGGTTACGCGGGGAAGATAAGCAGATACCTAGACCCAGCGAAGCAGAAGTTCAACGGGATGAAGTCTCACGACTGTCACGTGCTGATGACGCAGATACTTCCAGTTGCAATCCGTGGGATCATGGACGCGCACGTCCGTGAAACGCTATTTGGCCTATGCAACTTTCTCGATGTCATCTCTCGGAAGTCGATTGGCGTGAGGCAACTCAGAAGGCTACAGGAAGAGATCGTGGCGATACTATGCGAGCTTGAGATGTACTTCCCGCCCGCATTCTTCGATGTTATGGTGCATCTGTTGGTCCATATCGTGGAGGATATCATCCAACTCGGGCTGACGTTCCTGCACAGCATGATGAGGTTCCTGCACAGCATGGTGTCATCAAAGGATACATTCGGAACATGTCACGTCCAGAGGGAAGTATAGCCAGGGGCTTTCTGACCGAAGAGTGCATCTCCTACTGCACGAATTATCTAGGCATTGAGAACCCCGTTGGTCTGCCCGTCATCAGGCTCGCTGGATGGGGTCACCGTGAGGGTCGCCGCGAAATGCATGTCGACTTCGAGGGTCGACTCGCCGACTTTGAAAGAGCAAACCTAGTCGCGCTACAACACATAGACGTGGTTGATCCTTGGGTGGTAGAGAACAAAACCTTTATTGAGAAGACGTACAATGACCGAGGCGAACAGAGGACGGACGGAGATATACTCAAAGAGCACAACTCATGTTTCACGCGTTGGTTCAAGCAGAAGCTTCTGTCGTACCCTTTACATGAGGATTCTTCCGCGGAAGAACAACTCATATTCGCCTTGTCACAGGGCGCCGAGCACAACCTGATGACCTATGAGGCGTACGATATCAACGGCTACACATTCTACACCGAGGACAAGGATATGAAGAGCGATGGTTATCAGAACTCCGGGGTAACGATGGAATCCTACACCGGTAAGGACAAGGACAGAATCTACGGAAGGATCGAGGAGATCTGGGAGCTGAGCTACGCTGGAGAGAAGGTGCCGATGTTCCGTGTTAGATGGGCCAAAAGCGTCCTAAAAGAAGACCGATATTTCACCACCATGGTTATACCCGAAGCCAAATCCAAGACTGCGGGCGCAAAAGTCACCGCGAAAAATGAGCCATGGGTACTGGCTTCCCAAGTGGACCAATGCTTCTTCATTACCGACCCGCCAAAGCCTAGTCGTGTTGTCGTGAGGAGAGGCAAAAAGAAGATCATCGAAATGGATGGAGTAGCCAATGAGCAAGACTTCGACAAGTACGGCGACCCGAAGATCGAACATGACGACGACGATGAAGTAGCAGCACACACCACAAGAAGAAGCAGGACCACCCTACCTAAAGGACGTCCGTTCCACAGAAGAACTCCATTTGCGAAAAAGAAGGGCAAGAAGATTGTGAACAGATAGCTAGCTAAGATCGATTGTATTTAAATCGTAGTCTTCATTTCTCGATTGTATTTCATGGGCACTTTTTGATATCATGAATATTTTTAAATTTCATGGACACTTTTTGAAATCAAGAGGACACTTAAATTTCATCGGCAGTTTTTAAATTATTACTGTTTTTATAAAAAAATATTATTGTTATGATTTAAACAAGTTTGAACATATTTAAACACAAATAAATATAAAAAAACAACATTTAAAATGCATAAAAAATATTGGGGAGCCTAGGAATCGAACCCAAGACCTCCTGGTGTGTGTGCTGCGTGCTGACCAGTCGGGCTAGTGGGTGGGTTCTGTTGTAGATAGGGCTAGGTTGTAGATAAGGCTAGTGGGTTAGGTTAAAACAAAATTCTAATGGCGCACCGTGGGCTGGTGCGCCATTAGAATAGTCGTACTGCTGGCGCACGAGTGGGTGGTGCGCCATTAGAAAGCTTCCCCCCACACTAAATCCCCAATCTCTCTAATCTCTCCCCTGCCTCATCGATCTCACCCGCTACCCCACGTGTTCGCCGTCCCCCTCGCCGCCCACCTCGCCTCCTTCGCCGTCCCCGAGCCCAGCGCCGCCTCCCTTGCCGCCTCCCTCGCCGTCCCTGAGCCGAGCGCCGCCTCCCTCGACGTCCTCCCGCCCAAGCGCCCCCTCCCCCCGCGGCCCCGCCTGCGCCCTCGACGTGCTTGCCGTCCAACACCGCGCGGCCTGCCCAGGAGGACCGCCGCCGTCTTCCTCTTCGACTACGAGGACCCGGACGAGCTCGGACGCCCAGGAGGACCGCCACCGCTCGACGCCCTCGACCGTGCGGCCTGCCCAGGAGGAGCGCCACCGCTCGACGCCGAATTCACGCCGCCTCGACTAGCTCTGGCTGCCCCGAGTCGCCCTCGACCTCCCAAGTGAGGACCCGAGCCGCTTCCCCCTCTTCCCCCTCTTTATTTCCTTCTAATGTGCTCTAGGGTTGGGGGTTGGAGAAATTTGGACAAGGAAAGGGGGTTGGAGAATTAAGTAGCTAGGGTTTTCCAAATGTTCAAATCTCTGAGCTTGCATTTAGATGCATTTTAGAGGATACTTGGTCCATATTCATTTGGTCCATATTCATTTGCAGTGAACATACATTTTCACTGTTCTTATAATATTTGCTTGATGTCAGATTATGCTATGAGGATATTAGTCTAAGCCCAGTCTTGGATGCATTGTTTTATCCTGCGGACGCCCATTTGCAGTGACCATGGAAGTAGCTGGCATTTTGTTATGATAATTCCAGTATATATCTTACTATCCTTTGCTGATCTCGTTGTATTTTCAATGCACAGGCAACTCTCCGACGAAGTCTCCTCCTGGTAATATATCTCTCATGCTTCCTAAAGAGTACTAGTATACTGACTAAACTATCCACTTGCTATGCTTAGCTGCTCTGTTGTCTGAATCATGACACTTTGCCAGTTGAAACTTGCCTATCACACTGTTGCTGTATTGCTCAACTAAAAACACAAATATTTGTAGTTTTTGTCTGTCATAATGCAAGTAAGCATACTAGTCTCAACTAAGCATACTAGTTTTTTGTAGTGAGACAGTAAGATAGTGAGACAGTAAGAAGGACACTTCCCAGATTATGTAGAAAGAAAATACTTGGTTTGATAGCAAGTACCATGACATGAATCAAAAAACATATACGGTGGGAAAAATAAAATGGCAGAAACCTGGGAGGTTCTGGTTTGCCGTATCTCCACCAGTTTGGGTTGGTGAATGTGGATGATTTTTTTATCCTGTGAACTCATTGTACTGCTACAAGAATTTGGTATCATCATGGTGTAATTTTGTTAACATTCTAGTTTTGTTAGATAGTGGCTACACTAATCTAGAGTGATACAATTTTCCTTCCCATTTGGTATCATCATGTTCAGTGTATACAGTTATAACATCATGTGGGTTTTTTAAGTCTGTTTACAGCTCATGTGGGTTTTAACATCATGTGGGTTGGTGAATGTGGATGAGTTTTTTTATCCTGTGAACTTGAATGTTGCAATGCTGTTTTCTTCAGAGGCTACTGTCAAAAACTTGAGCTACTATCTTGCAAAGATGATGATCATCTTGCTAGTTTGCTCGGTTTTGTCTCCGACCATCGTGTCATGATGAATTTGCAGGTACCCCGAGAGGCCCTTGAGTTAGCCGGAATGTTGATTAACTTCCGTGCCGACAAATTCGGGTACCCCATATGTCCTATTTTCAGCAAAGGTCATGCTAAAATTTTAGCATGACTTTGCTAAAAATAGGACATATGGGGTACTTGCGACTAATGCATGGACCGGGGTATCTTAGTACTTAGTTAAGTAGGATCAAATGCCCCACCATTCTTGCTGCATTAAACCATAGGTGGCAATAGAGCCAAGTGATTAGTGCCAAGTGATTAGGCCCAACCTAGGGTGCCTCGGCTTAGGCTTTTAGGGTGCCTCGGTGTCGACAAACCCTAAATGATGAAAGCTTAGGCTTTTAGGGTGCCTCGGTGTCGACAAACCCTAAATGATGAGACCATGATCTTGTTCCTTGACAATAACCAACTTTTTGACCAAACTTTTTTCCCCACTAAGAGCAAAACATGGCCCACAACAATGAGGCCGGTGGTTCGGGCGGCAAGCAATTCTGGGAGCTGTCCCAGGAGATGGAGGAACAACCTCATCGCTATGAGGACGCCGCGGAAGACACCGATCCTGATTACACAACCCCTAGTGGCGTCGGGGATGACACCACTGATGGTGCCATCGAGGATGCCACCACTGATGATGGCGGCGCACACACAGATGGCAGCCAACCGAAGAAGCAAAGGAAGGACCGACGCCCGAACGCGCTCCGCACCCTCAAGGAGGAATTCAATCAAGTGGACTCCGACGGGAATCCAACGGAGCCCAAACATATAGTCAAGGGGTACTCGGTTCAGCTCAGGTGCTTTCTCCGGAGCACCGTCTCGATCAACACCGAGAACCTTAGGCATAAGGACCAAGGGAATTTGCGCAGATTCCTCTTCACGAAGCTGCACGAATGATACAAGTCCCCCGCCGAATTTGAAAACACACACCTCTCAGGGAATAAAGTGAACAGTGCTGCCCTCACAAAGATGAGCACGGCCCTGTCTACTTGGAGAAGCGCGGTGAAGAGAATGATTGATAAAGGTGATAGTTATGAGAAGATCAAGGCGAAATATCCTTTGATGAGCGAAGATGACTACAAGGAGTTCAAGATAAAGTGCGAGAGCAGTGCAACCACCGAATCAAGTCAGTGGGGGAAAGAAATGCGGGAGTTGAACTTAGGGGAACACAAACTCGGTCCCGACGGTTACAGAGTGGTGGAGCCTATATGGGACAAGGAGGACGCGGAGCGTGCCGAGCAAGGCCTA
Source organism: Triticum aestivum (assembly GCF_018294505.1). Classification (NCBI taxonomy): domain Eukaryota; kingdom Viridiplantae; phylum Streptophyta; class Magnoliopsida; order Poales; family Poaceae; genus Triticum; species Triticum aestivum. The sequence goes on from NC_057803.1 coordinate 698,303,926, forward strand.
CTGCCCCGCTTTGAGAAATACAGCGGTAACAAGCAGACCAGGAACTATGTCAGGGCCCAGTACAAGGAGGACTAGATAACAACGGAGCTTACCACGGATCCGAAGACCAGTGCGCTTGAGCTTGTTCTGGTAAGGAATACACCCCCGCGTAATTAGATCCATATGGTTGGACTCTAACTAATCCCCAATATTTCTAAATGGTTCACGTTCCTTTCGCAGGAAACTGAAAGCAGTAGCGCGGGGTCGTCTCAGAGCTCGCCTTTCGACAGCCCTTTAAATAGGACGTTGAACATAATGAAAAGCAAGGATAAGCTCACTAAGCCGACGTCAGCTGGTCGTGTGGCCGGCAAAGGCTTGTCCACAAAATGGGGGTCATACTATACCGCTGGTGTGCGGAAGGAGAAAAAAGCCAGCTCGGAAAGCCAGACACGCGAGGTTGAAGCACTCAAGGCACAAGTGGCGCGGATTCCGGAGCTTGTCCAAGAGCAAGTGGAACAACAACTGGGAACGAAGCTCAACACCATGGTGCCTATGTTGATTCATGGGCTGACGACGTGGATTGCGGGCGGCCAACAGGGGCCTCCCCCAGTTCCCAGCTTCACGTCCAGCAACTCGCACAATGCGCAGGCGGCGCCATTGGTGTCTCCGGCGGCGCCATTGGTGTCTCCGGCGGTGGCGCCATTGGTGTCTCCGGCGGAGGCGGTATTCGTGTCTCCGGCGCCGGCACGGGCATTGGAGCTTAATGCACCCGGGTGTACGCCGGCCGGCACCTCGCCAGCAAGCTCCCCCTCCGTCAGTTGCATGCCCGCCGTTGGCGTTGCCTCGAAATTAGCCGAGCTCGACGGCATCACGGTAACTATGCCTCTCGGCCGATGACTTCATCTCCTTGCCTTTGACTGGGCATCCCTGACGCCCTGTACATGTTTTCGCAGGGCACCGCCGACGTTCCTTGCACTCTTCTGCACTTCGTGTGCGCCGAGTTGATCGATGTCGCCAAGGGCGGAATCGTTCAACTGGGCAACCGCATGTTCCACGGTAATCCGATGCCACCCACAGTGTATAGGGTTGAAGTGGTTTGGGTGCTACCAGGCTGCGACGAGCTGTTACCTCCGGTTCAACCCGCTGGGGCCGACGAAGAAGATGAGATGACCCTCAGCGCCTGTGTAAACTGGCCGCTGCTTTGGCCGAAGAGCCAGATTCGTTTGGGGGCGGGGGACACCACCCCACAGACAAGACCGCCAGTCGTGCCGGCGCCAAGCCATGGCAAGAACGCCGCAACGCTACCGGACCTGCCGGACATCCCTATGTCGGACATCCCTATGGCACAGGATCCGGACAGCCCTATGGCATAGGATCCGGACAACGATGACAACGACGATGGTACATTTACCAAAGTCGATAAGTACTTTGCCAAACATGGGTATGCTGACGAGTTCTACGGGCCTCTTTCTCAAGAACCCAACCAAGACGACCGCAATCTAGCTGGTACGGCGGAGAAATCCAATTGCAATAGGCATCGTCTGCCATTCAGTTCTCAGGAGACGCCTCCAGCTCCCGCCTTCACCAAGCCTCAGATAGCTGAGGTGCGAAATATTATCAGCCCCAACACGCTCAAGAAAGCGGTCTGTGAGCAGAACTCGGTCCCATTACAGGAGATCAAGAAGAAGGGACGGAAACGAAAGACTAACAAGGGCGCCGGTGCGATCCAGCCGGCACCGAGTTTGATCCCTGCTCAGGACGGGCCACCTTCACCAAAGGATATCTCGAGGATGGTGCATGTGGCGGGGAGGGCGATGCTACCGCCAAATATGCTGAATGCTGCAACCAGTGCTATGCAGAGTCTGCACGACAGTGTTCTTTCTTTGGATAAGCGGCGTCTGAGAGAGAATGATGTGGCATACCCGGTTTTCGTGGCCAAGGTGCCAGAGGGCAAGGGCTTTGCGGATGATGACATCGGGGGTACGATCGTCGTGCGGTTTGATGACATCTTTGCTATGTTTAACCTTCATCCGCTGCACTACACCTTCGTTCGGTTGTTTTCGCTGAGTATGGAGATGCGGATCATTAGAGCAAGACCCCGGACATCGTGATAGTCGACCCCTTCTACATGCGTGCCAAGCACTTGAACAGCGCTGGGGACCGCCAAGTTGCGAGTTCACACCTCGAAGGCGTCATTCTGGCAAACCCAGATAAGGATAACTTCCTTGTGGCTTACTTTCCCGAGTAAGTCATCCCTTAACCGCCCCGTAACATATGATTTCTTAGATTTTGATCGTTCTTTTTTTTCTAACATTTCGTGTTCTGTGCAGTGACACACATTGCACACTCATACTCTTAAGCCCGAAATATTCCATGGCCACGTATTTCGACCTGAACCGTAACTCCAAGATAGACTACACAAATGTCAAGAAAGTTCTTGATGATGTTCTCCCCGGCTACGCCAAATTTGGAGGCATCTTCACCAGGGCAGTTCGTAAGTACGGCAAGCACATGTTCTCACACAATACGAAGTTCTGCTGTGTCAAGCAGCCGCCTGGCGGTCAGAAGGATGCCTACTACGCCATCCATCACATGCGGGCGATCGTAAGGGACCATCATCAACTTCTGGTACCAGATAATCTCAAAGATTGGGCCGCCAGCTTGTCGGCAGTCCAGGACGCGGACCTCAGACAAGAATTCTTTCGCATCCAGTCGGAGTTTGCGGACATCATCCAGCAAGATGTCCTTCATACCTCGGGGTAGTTCTTCGTCAGATATCAACCGTCCAACAGTGAGATAGATGAAACGCTACAAATGCAGGGTGACAACGACCGCGATTTCATGACCATCACGACAGACAGCGGCTTCATCCACGCTCCTGTCCGATGAGTCGAGTCGAAAATAGTGATGTGTAGTTCTGAAACATTGATTAGCTCATGTTGTAATTAAACTTTAATGAATTCGTATGTCTCTTTGGTTTGGACAGTCGTTCAACTTAGATGTAATCGATGCTATTTATTAGTAGGACCATGAATCGTGCTATTAATGTCTTGCTTTTCTCTTTTGATCCTTTTGTTGCATACTTACATATTGCTTATGTATTGTATGTTGTTTGGCTTGTGCATAGAGATGCCGTCGTATGTCGTGTACAAGGATAAGGATCCCGGAGTCTACGATGACTGGGAGGAGTGTCGGAGACAGGTTCACCGTTTCAGCGGAAACAGTTACAAAGGGTACACCACTAGGGCGGAGGCCGAATCTAGATATGCCCGCTATCTAGCGGGAGAGAGGAGGGAGCATTGGAGGAACCGGATGAGGACCAGTTTGATCGCGATGATGCTCATCGTGATGACCACAACTCTCTTTTATGTGATGGTAGTTTAGATGATCGATATCGACTTGTAATGTGAAGACAAACTCGATACTCGCGGTCTTGAGACTTGTAATGTTTTATCTTTGTTCGGTCTTTTGAATTCGGAGACTAATATGATGAATTGTATTTGGAGACTAATCTTCTATTGTATTCGATGAATCTGATATTGCTGTGTGCTGCTATCTATATTCTGTCCAATAATATATTTTGTAATCTGTGCAAAAATCAGAAAAGCAAAAAAAAAACCAAATATTCATACTAATGGCGCATCAAGGCAGAGTGCGCTATTAGTATGCCAAAGGATACTAATGGCGCATCGTGGCAGAGTGCGCCATTAGTGTGACAAAGCACATGGTTACATATGGCCCCACGGGAGGCATACTAATGGTGCATGGTGTTACATACTAATGGCGCACTGGCAGGTGTGCCATTAGTATATCAGATACTAATGGCGCACCAGTGGTGCGGCATTATTAAAAAATTCTAATGGCGTGCTAGTAATGGCGCACCGGTAGTGCGCCATTAGTAGGCAAAACCAGTGCGCCATTAGTAGGCCTTTTCCTAGTAGTGTCAAGTCTGTCTCTTTCTGTTGCTCAACTATATATGTTGCATATCATCGACTCATGTGACGATGCAGGTGCATAGATCATCGATGGTGAAGAAGTGCTACGCCAGGAGTATATATACGATGAGTGGCCGGAGTGTCAGGCCCAGGTGTTACCGGTTTCCGGTTTCCGAGCGACAGGCAGTAGTTAGTTTAGGTTCACGCTAATGCGAGAGAGGGATACGAACTCATGCACTCAAAGTGATAGCTCTTCTCGTGTATACCATTGTTTAGATGGATGACGATGTATTTGCAGTAATCAAGGACTTGTATCGCTATTTTCGAGATGATGACGAGAGACCATTTTGTGTTGGATGATGATTATGATGAGACTATTTGTATGTATATGCTATGATTACATTCGTGGTCTCGCAGGCATTTGTATGTGTATCATGATGACATTTCTATGTGCTAAAGATTCTTCTATAAATCCTGTTCAAATACAAAACAAATATGCCCAAAAAAACAAAAAACCTGTTACATTAGCAGTAGCGAGTGTATAAAAGTTAGCAGGAGCGCCGCGATAGCAGTAGCGCGTCGTTGCAAAGCGTGCTAGAGCTACTAGCAGTAGCGAGCTTCCAATAACTGCGCTGCTGCTACACTTGTGTAACAGTAGCGCATGTGACCACGCGCTACTGCTATGTGTTAGCTGTAGCGCCTTATTAGTAGCACCCCTCCCCGCGCTACTGATACACCTAAAACCCGCGTTGCTGCTAGCCTGTTCCCTAGTAGTGGAAGAAGGAAGATGGAAGAAGAAGAAAAAAAATTATATATGCAAAAGTTACATTTTAAGAAAAGTTTTATATATCTAGCTAGAAAGAAGGAAGAAGAAGAAAAAGAAGGAGAGGAAAAAGGAAAATAAGAAGAGGAAGAAAGGAGAAGAAGAGGAGAGGAAGAAGAGGAGAAATAAATAAGAAGAGGAAAAAAGTAGAAAAAGAAGAGGAGAAGAAGAAAGGATTAGAGGAGAAGAAGAAAAAATAGAAAATATTCTATTTTTTCTTCTTCTCCTTTATTCCTTTCTTCTTCTCCTCTTTTTTTCTTCTTTTTTTTTCTTCGATCTTCTCCTTTGTCGTCATCGATATACCCCTCCCGATAACTTCAACACGAGGGGGGGGTCGATATACCCCCTCCCCGATAATATTATTTTCCCATGTATGTATGTCGTGTTGATATAAACTCTCGATAAC
>NC_057803.1:698309303-698315814 GCF_018294505.1 Triticum aestivum
CCCCTCCCCGTTACTATTATTTCCCATGTACGTATGTCGTTGTTGTCGATATAAACCCCTCCCGATAACTTCAACACGTGGGGTGGGGGGTCGATATACCCCCTCCCGATAACTTCAACACGAGGGGGTCGATATATATATAACCCCTTGAAGCGTTGTCGAGGCCATCCCAAACCCTAGAGAAGCAGCATCGAGGCCACTAATTAATATGATTCCTTACTATGATTAGCTAGCTAGTTCTATGTTTGCCACTAATATATCCATATCTGTCATGTTTGAATAATAATTGCCATGTTGTAAATATTTGTAGAAACTATGGACACCCCCCGAGACGAAGCAACAGAAGTGATGTTGGAGGAGATAATCGCACATGGAAGTGATGCCGTCTTATCATTTCTGAACGACACCGATGGTCTGGAAGGACAGGGTGAAGAAGCAGACAATTATGATGGCTCCTTTGACCCAATGCCGGTGCAAGAAGGAGACCATGAGGATGGCTCCGGTGACCCAATGACGGTGCAAGAAGGAGACCGTGATGATGGCTCTAGTGACGGAACTGAGTCTGGCCAGGTATATATATTAGTTAAGCCTGTGCTGACTAGCTAATTGATGCATTCATTGTTTTGGTATATATACACATATTAATTAACTCTCATCTTTCTTCTTTTTTCTAGCCCTCCGGATCGAGCACAACTTCGGTAAGGAGACGAGGCCCGAAGAAAAAGTTGAGCTCGGATGAAAGGTTTGAGATCATAGCAATCGCGCGCGACGGCGAACCGATTGAACCCATCCGGACAAAGAACGCATTTGCTGCTCAGTGCGGGGTTCTTGTTAGCGACAAGATCCCGATAAGCATCCACCAATGGTATAAGCCTAAGGAGGAAGACCCTCAGGTGTCTTATGTCAATGATATGCAGAAAGATGATCTTTGGACTGAGCTGAAGGCAAATTTCACCCTACCGCTAGAGGAGGATCCGGAGAAGCCAGTTAAAGAGCAATTAATCAAGTCTTGTGCTCTTAAGAAGATGGCAGGCCTATTCAGGAGGTGGAGGAAAGAGCTGAAAAAGTTTGTCTACAAAGAAGAGACACCAGAATTCATCGGCAAATATGAGAAGATCAGAGATCACTGGCCCGCATTTTTGGCCCACACGACATCGGAAAAGAGTAAGAAGATGTCAGCGACAAACAAGCAAAATGTTGCGAAGAAGAAGTTTCACCATCGCACGGGGTCAGGTGGCTACCTCAAAGCCCGGCCTAAGCGGTCCAAGGCTGAGAATGATCTTCTTGATAAAGGGATCGAACCAGAGACAATGAACTGGCGAGACCGTTGCCGGACTTGGTTCTTCGGGGCTGGCGGAACCTTGGACCCTGTATCAGGGAAGTCCCGTTGGACGGACGAGCAACTGAAAACACCAGTCAACAGGCTTTAGCACTATATCGATGCAGCGCAGCAAGGGACGTTCATTCCAAACAGGGGGAAGGACGAGCTCAGAATGGCCCTCGGGAATCCTGAGCACCCTGGACGGACAAGACGCACGCCAGGCTCCATTCCGTGGAAGGTTGGTTTTCCGGACGCAGGGGGTTACAAAACCCACAAGAGGAGGAAGAAACTGGAGCAGAGCCAACTGCAGGCGCTGCACGAAAGGGTACAAGGGCTAGAGGAACGAGAAGCAGATCGCAGCAAACGACCTGCCGAGGCTTCCCCTGAAGCTACCCCGCCATCTCAGCGGAGAAGCAGCGTGGCTTCCACCGAGCTGCTTCAGCCGGAGCATGTCTTGATGGCTCCTGCTAGCTACCCCGTGGATTTTATCACGGAGGCACAAAATTGCCACCTTATGACGCAATGGCAGAACTTAATAGTCAAGGAGGCTGTCAGCCAAGTTCGACCTTCTGAACCAGCGCAAATTTTCACTGTCGTCCGATTCCAGAAGGATATGCTAGGGTGACGGTGGATGAAATAACGGAGGGATTTGAGGACCTCCAGCTTGACCACCCTACCGGTGAAGGGGAGACTCGACTGGGTTCTGCTCTGAAGACTCCATGCCTATGGCGGAAGGAGTTCACCAAGCTTCCGAACTGGACGCCTCCTCCTCCTCCTCCGGCGAGTCAGGGCACTCCGCCTCCTCCACCGCGTCCTCCTCCGGCGAGTGACGATCAGGGCACTCGGACGCCTTCTCCGGTGTGTGGTGGCACTCCGCCTCCTTCTCCGCCTGCGCCGGCGCGCCCGAGCAGCCAGCAGCCTCCTCCTTCTCCGGCGCGTGGCGGCACTCCGCCTTCTTCTCCTCCTGCGCCGGTGCGCCCGAGCAGCCAGCAGCCTCCTCCTTCTCCGCCTCGCCAGCAAGGGCGAAAGAGACCCGCCGCCGCCCCGGCTGCTCCGGCACGTCGTAGTCCTTCTCCTCCTCCTCGTAAGCAAGCACGAAAGAAGACAGACGCCGCAGCCGCTCCGTCTGCTTCGGCGTCTAGCAGTACAACCAGTAGAGGCGGGAGGTAATATAGATACGGTCCTTTTCCCAAGCCTCTAGAGAAGTTACCGTACGAGAGGACCGAGGAGGATGACGCGAAGATCGTGCAGACCGAAGTGAACGACTTCTTTGAAGGGGTAAAAGCAAAGAGACATCCACCTCCGGAGGAGAAGGTAGATCCGGTGAAAGCAAAGCGCACTATCGATGCCCTGAGGAAACCACCAAAGTCTCCGCCGAAAAACAACTATGAGCGCATTACTGCGAAGACATATCTCGAAGCTAACCGGTCGAGAAGTACTGTCAGTGATAAAAGGTTAAAGGAACGATCAGCTGGGAAAAAAATTGCCCAGCTCGGCGAACAAGCAAAGCAATCGTGCCCCCCGCTCAATGTGTCTAGCGGCGACATCGTCGCTAATGCTCCGGGGACGGTGGCCGGTTATGGAAATCTTGCAGATTACCTGCCTGACGATCAACTTCCTGATTTCTTGGAGGCGGACGAACAAAGATACGAGTACGGGAAGCCTCTCATCAAAGATGAACAATATCTAACAACGATGATGCGAATATTCCATAATTGGTACATGAAAACCTGCAGAGAGTCTGGGGGGACGAATGCTTCGTATCTGAATATTAAAGGGGAGCACGACCTCGTTGGAACTGATCTCTTGACTGTTCCATTTGAAGAGTTTTTTGAGTTCTTCAATCAAAAGGCCCTCGATAAATTAACGGTCTTTTGCTACTGTCTGTAAGTACTATTTCTGTCATTAAGTCTCTATATATAGCTCGGCTGTTTCATTGCATGTATTTATAATTAATTATCCTCACTATATTGGGTTCACTAACACAAATATCATAGATGAAATTCAGGTTAAAAAGCACGCCGAAGAGGCCGAGGCCAACTTGCTACAATCGTTGATCAACAATCAAAACAAAGATTAATACTCTTTCCTTACAACTTCAAGTGAGTGTTACTGTCCTATGCATATTCGGTTTCCCTTATTACTCGAGTGAGGTTATAGTAATGTAATTGATGAGTTATGCATGCGTGCGCAGCTTCCACTATGTTCTTCTAGAGATTAAGCTTGAGCGGGGAGTAGTAACCGTCTTAGACTCGAGACGCAAAGATCCTGAAACCTATGCGGACATGACTAATTTGCTCAACAGGTAAGTTCAATCGATCATTATCGCACCATATCGGCAACTTTTTGTTCATTTCCTGATATCTCAAGTAATAATAATTATTTTCTTTGTCTTGCAGGGTTTGGAAACAGTTCACCGTAGAAGTCCCGGGACTGGTGAAGGAGCTGCGATATATATACCCGAAAGTAAGTACTACTAGCTAGCTTGTTGCGCATATCTCCCGTTGATTCTATAGATGTACTTTAATCAATGTCATTTATAATGCTTCATTATCAGTTTGATTGACCTCTATTTCTTGTAAAGTGCTTGTGGCGGGAAGAAGGGAATAATTTCTGTGGATACTACGTGTGCGAGTTCATCTACAACATGCCTTTGAAAAATAAGCGGGGTACTCTAAAAGACAATATGAAGTGTGTAAGCAATAATATTCACAATTTCATTTTATTACACCATCATTTCTGTTGAGTTTCATTCATATATGTATTAACCCCCTTCTTCAAATTAGACGTGGCACATGCGGAATGAACTCCTAGAACAAGATCGCATGAAAGCAATTCAAGAGGAACTAGCAGAGTTACCCACGCATTTGCGTGGCTAGATTTCAAACTTGTATGTAAATCAACATGTATAAATCTAAATCTGTATGTCTTAGATCAAAACATGGTTTTTCTTCCTCGACATGCCACGTCATTATTGTTGTAGTGGCCTCTGCATTCGTGGTCGTAGATTTATTTGATATTGTCATGCTTAGTTTTTGTCAATAAAGTTTTCTTCAACTATAATTCTCATTCAATTATATTCACCTATACATTGGCACTTTCCTATATCGTAATACAGATAAAAGGTTATATAAAATTGAATTCCATGGAAATATGTTACTTAGCTCCATAGAATCAAGTTTAGTCAAGGCACTACTATTTTAATACCGTTATAAAAATCAAACTTATATTTCTATTGATTCTCAGCTCATCCTCTTACCACCACATATATGTTTTGACTGATAGTGTTTTTTTTGTTTGCAAAATTGCAAGATGTCACAAATGTGGATTATTTAGCATAACATAGGGAATAGATTGGATCATGGAATATAAGTAGTTGTTTTTGTGTTCTTGCTCTTGGGGAAAACTATCCTTAATTTGGATGTTGTTTTATGCCCATCTTATATGGTTGGTTCATAATCTCTAAAACATATCGGACGGATTAGATGGTCAGTTGGTGCCATCAGCAATGATGGTATTGCATGCACTTCAACTTATTTGGTTACTAATACACCTATACCCTTTACTTTTACTTTTTAATCTCAACTATCAGAATTAGGACCCCATCATATAACCAACATAGATAATTATTTTTCACGTGTGGACCAACATAGTGTCTATTATATTTTTATTCTCTCTGTTCCTGTAGCTCCTTAATATCATATCGTCATGAGACCAACACTCCAAATCAAGATGATATAGTTGGATGCCGTGGATATGCCTGATGATGTGTGTTTCTGGCGATAGAATCACACTTAATTGTTATAGTTTCCAAACCATAATTTTAGTTTATGATTTTCGTTTATAATATATCAAAAACTAAACGACATATGTATAAAATATTTTGCAGTCAATGTGTTGTTATTCTTGCATCTCCAAACCATACACTTTTGCTTGTATTAGTGTATACAATTTAAAACATTGACCATATGTTTATTTAAGCGTCATATATTTTGAGAAGGATGATGTATTTTTATTTCACACGTATATTTTATATGCGGACATGTGGTCCTTCTCACGACTATTTTAAACAAATAGTGCTTAATTTATACAATCAACAATTGTAATTACCTCATGTCATGATATTTTGTAAATAAACATTGTGAGAATAAGAATATATTCTTTTGCAATTCGATGCTCATGTTTTTTTTAATCAGCTGTCAATTAAATATTTATTATCTCTAACATCCTATTGTAGAGATACTTTTTATTATTAAACAAAAATATATTGGAATTTGTTTGCCGCACATTAAAGTTTGTTACCGCTCATGACTACAAAAAGTTTCCTAGTGCTAATGTTCTTAGAGGCTCGTTCAGACTCCCCATGGTCGGCAGTCGTGCCTTCTTTTTGACATGGTTGTACCTTACTTAGCTGCTTGGCAGCCCTGCTTTTTTTTCGCAGAACCTGGCAGCCGGGCGCTCGGACTATTTATAGTGGGCCGTGCCTTTTTTGGCCTTTTTAAGCTGGCCGTGCCTTTTTAGCTGGTTGTCAGCCGTGTTCTTTTAGGAAACTGGCAGCCTTGCTTTATACAATGCCAACACGTTCACTTTTGATTGTCCATGATAGATTTTTTTTTAATAGCAAAAAGGTGGACGGTAGACGTGGCAATCAATTTTCACGTGTCATGTCAAATTGTTTGTAGACAACTATATTTGTATGTAACGCTATTTCTATTAAATCTTAACCGTTAAAATCTATAATTTACGGCTGAGATAATTTAATCTGTGTGGACGAACGTGGTGGCTTGTTTGCCTCTTGTTTTAATTAAATAATAGATAGATAGATTGGCAGGATTCTTTCTTGACCACGTCATCAATAAAGCCGGAGAATACAATGTGGAAGTTGATTTCAATTGCTAGGGGATTGTAAGAGATCTTACATATTGTATATGTATGTAGCCAGTAGCGTCGGATAGATAATACGGAAACTTGTTGTTCGACCAATCTCTCGGAGAAGGAGAGGTCGATCGATCACTTCTCTCGGTACGCATGACGAACTTCTATACTTAATGGTTCCCTTCACTTTCTTACTAGCTAGCGTGTCGAGGGCCTCTCTATGTAATGTACGTAGCGTCGACCAAGCACAGACATAAGAGAGGACACTTCTCTCTATTAATTAGCTAGCTAACACAATATATGAAACACCTAAAT
>NC_057803.1:698316185-698318575 GCF_018294505.1 Triticum aestivum
GCCACTGAAATGCTGACGCGTGGATGCCTTTTGGTCCCGGTTGGTGCCACCAACCGGGACCAAAGGCCCTCCTGCCTGGGCTCGGCGCACCGGCCACATGGAGGCCCATCTGTCCCTGTTCGTGTTAGAACCGGGACTAAAGGGGGGAGGCATTAGTAACGACCCTTTAGTCCCAGTTCAAGAACCAGGACAAAAGACCCTCACCAACCGGGACAAATGCCCTGTTTTCTACTAGTGCCATCGTCCTCGCGTGCACAGGGAAGAAGGAGCGCGGCCCGCCACCATGCTTGTCATCTGCTTCGTGCTTGCCTGGAGTAGGTAGGAATCCGGTCCATACTCCGGCACCCCGTGGGGCGAGTAGCAGCGTGCTTCTTTTGATTTTTGGTAACAAAATATTGCTCGGGTCCCATGCCTTCTATGTGAAATCTGCATTTTATTTATTGATTTGTTCTCATGGTTAGCCGCTCATATAGTGAATTCCTTTCATGCCAACTTCAACATGAATTGGACTTCTGGTCAATTATGCATCTGGTAATTACCCCTGTTAGCACACTCCTTTCTTCTAAGTGTAAGAGTTTCTCAAGGTATCAATGGTCTTACATCAGCAAAGAAATTAGTAGTTGCCATTCTAGCAGAACTCTAGTAGCCTATTTGGCTGGATTGTTGCCTTCTTGGTGTAGATAGTAGGCCACTTCTCACGTGAGTACATTACATTTTGAAGAAAAAAAATCTGGGTGTATTCCTCATGTACTTTGGTGGTTATATCCCTAATTAATTTTGATGAATGCTTGTCTTCATATTATTATGAAGCACAACTTTCAACAATTCATTTGTTTCAGCTTTAGTAGAAGGAAATGTGAGCACCATGTGATTCCGACACTGAAGACGAGAAGGATAGCATTGAAAAAGATTTTCTGTAGTCTGTTAAAGTGAGGAAGATATAATTTGCCCTTTCTTAAACGAAGTATTGTTGTGTAGCATTCTTGATTGCTTCCAGTAATTGAAGAGCTGGTGAGATTTTACTTCCGAAAAGGTCTTGTGAAAAGCTCTCTTTGCAACAGACAATGTACCTTTAACCTGATTGTTTACTTAGTGTTGAACCAATTTTATCCATTTACATGTAGCATAATTTGAAATTACATTCCTAATGGGACTTGTGTTTAGTTTTTTAAGTCAGATAACTATTGTTTTACGCTTCCTTGAATGTACCTTTAACTCTTTAGTGGCGCCATTCAATTAATGCAATATTGTTTCTCTTCAGTTTGCCTTGTGGTTGAACATGCACTGGTAGAAAACAGGGCATACGTTCGGGCCAGATAAGCCCATTAGTCCAGATTCGGTCACGAACCGGGACCCATGGGCCCATTTGTTCCGGTTCGTGATGCCAGGGGGCCTGCCGGGCCTCATGGGGGCATTGGTCCCGGTTCGTCCGGCCCTTTTCATCCCGGTTGGTGGGACGAACCGGGACCCATGGGCCTCACTCCTGGCCCACATTCATTGGTCCCGGTTGGTGCCTTGAACCGGGACCAAAGGTTAGTCTTTAGTGCCGGTTCAAGCCATGAACCGGGTCCAATGAACCGGCCAGGGGAGAGGGCTTTTGTGTGTAAAACATTAAAAGCAAAAAGAATTTTCATAAAATAAAGAAAAAAGAAAAAAAGAAAATAAATAAGTAGAAACAAAATAAACTTTAATAAAGTACAATAAATAAACTTTAATAAAATAAATAAAAATAGAACAGTAAGTAGAAACAAAATAAAATTAAAAAAACAAAAAAAAGAATTTTCATAAAATAAATAAAAAAGCAAAAAAGAAAAGAAAAAAATAAGTAGAAACAAAATAAACTTTAATAAATAAGTAAAAACAAAATAAAGTTTTATAAACCTCCACGACTAGGGAAAACCTTATACACAACATCTTAGCAGCAGCGCCGACAAATACGGGCGCGCTACTGCTAATTAGTAGTAGCGTGTTTAAAAAAACCACGCTACTACTACTACTTTAGCAGTAGCGCGTGCTACGTCAATGCGCTGCTGCTATGTGTGTACTGGGCGCAGATGGCTAGCCCCACTTAGCAGTAGCGATTATCTCTGGCCAGCGCTACTGCTACATCCCATAGTAGTAGCGCGTTCTAGAAAAACGCGCTACTACTGAATTACCTTATCCTACACGCGCCCGACCCTCTCACTCACTCTCCCTCTCACTCTCACTCTCGCCCGTGCTGGTTCCGTCGTCCGCCACCGCCGCGCTGCTCCTCTCCGTCGAGGTACTCCCTCCATCCTGCCTCCTTCCTCCTCCCTCCTCCCTCCCTCTAGCCGCCCTCCTCCCACCACCCGTCCCTCCTCCTCCTCCGGCCGCCCCCTCCATCCTCCTCCTCCGGCCGCCCCCTCCAT
>NC_057803.1:698318800-698322091 GCF_018294505.1 Triticum aestivum
ATCTCTTTTTTTCCTGTTTTTAGTAAGTGTTTAAAATATTTAGTAAGTAAATTAATAAAACTAGTTGAACTACTTTATTTTTTGTAAGAACTAGTTGAGTTAATAGAACTAATGCATTTTTAGTAAGATAATTCATATAACTAGTTGAACTAGTTTATTTTTATTTATAGTAAGTTTATTTTTAGTAAGAACTAGTTGAATTAATAGAACTAGTTGAACATGTCACATTTGTTGTTATTTTTTTAGTTTAAGCCATTATTCTCGCATCGATCCCATCACTGACCAGCGCTACATTTAGAATACCTCTGGTCAGCGCTACAATTTTTTAGTTTAAGTAATAGGGCATTTGTTTTTGTAGAAATCTAGGAGCCCCTCCATCATCCCCGTCGTCATCCCCGTCACCAACCCCCTCCGACCTCGAGGTGAGACCAGAAAAATCTCCATGTTAATATGAGTCCTATAAGATATGCTGTAGATAAAAACATGTCAAATAGGATATGTGTTTGCCCAAGTGGCCGGTAATGTTTGCAGGTTACACCTCCGAGTGGCCTATTTTTCCCAGAGTGTTGATTAATTTCCGTTCCGGCAAATTTCAGGCGCTTGATATGTCCTTTTTATTAGCAAAGGTCATGCCAGAATTTTCCATGAATTTTGGCATGACTTGTGCTAGAATATGTAGGAAATATCGAGTGACCCGCATTTTCTAGAAAGATAATTAGACGATATTTCGGGTTGACTTTAAGTCTGTCGACCCCAAAGAATCCGGACTGTTGTTGTGGAGGTCGTTTCTCCTTCTTCTCCTTGTGCTAGACCTTTGTTATGCACTAGGGGAAGGAGGAGTAATGACCATAACCGATGGTCGAAAAAATCAGTGAGGGGGTGTGTCCACCATATATGAGAGAACGAAGAAGAATGCCGACTGTTGTCGTGGGGGTCGCTTCTCCTTCGTTCCCGTGTGCTAGACATTTTGGTTTAATGCACATGGGGACGGAGGGAGGAGCAACCATCACCAATGGTCGAATATATACACCACACGAGATGAGAGTTTAAAAAAAACTCGACGAACCAATAGTCAACCCATGCTGAATAATAATGATCTAATTTAGTTTTTGTAGTACATATATTTAATTGTGCAAGTTTAATCTTTGAATTATGAACTAGGAAATGTCGTCGAACGAAGAAGGTCCCGGGGAGTGCTCCTGGTGCGGCGACAACCGGGGTTTCTGCGACGGGCATCACCTGAACGAAGGTCGGCGCTTCAGCATTATGCTCGAGGAGGCATTCGATTGTGATACGGTAAGCTACGACGCAAAGGTTTTTTTTCGTAATTAAGCTCGACTTCTACTACTTCAACGTGTAATTTTTGTTTTTTACAATTCGACTAGCTTATCCCATGCCATGCAAGACGCTATGTCTTGAAGAGGATGGGTTTTGAAGATCATGAGATGATGAAACAAAGAAAATTAACCTAAGGACCCATCATGGTATGGGCTTTGAGATAAATCTATACAATTCTGAGAGCGTATCCCATTTTGGTTGCCCGAGTTGGGAAGCACTTTGCAAGATGTATGATTTTCAAGAGGGTATGTTTGTCACCATGGATCTTGGTGATCCTGACATCGACCGCCCATGCTACTGCTAACCTTTAGCTATAGCGCCTTATCAGTAGCGTGGTACCCCGCGCTACTGATAGGCTTTAAACCCGCGCTACTACTAGGGTTTTCCCTAGTAGTCCTCTAGTATTATTGAAAATATAATTTTATAAAATTTATGCAACTAAAATTAGCAAAGTATTTTCGGTTCAAAACATTAAAAGAAAAAAATCTTTCATAAAGAATTTTTTTGTTAAAAACATTAATAGCAAAAAGAATTATCATAAAGAATTTTTTGTTAGAAACTAAAATAAAAAAATAAGTTTTAGAATATATTGATAAAACACGGTAATATTAAATAGCGGGAAAAAGAATCACTCAATAATCTATTTTTATAGTAAAGTTATTCAAAAACTAGTGGTTCACACAAATAAAAAAACAAATTTAAACTATTCAAATTGGAAAACAAATGGCACTAAACAGAAAGTTTATAATTTTTATTACCTAAAAGCAAAAACAATTACATGAAAAACTAGTAAGTATTTTTCTGCAAGCAAACAAAATAAAATAAATAGAACAATTTTTTTTAAAAGTGCCGCCTATTGGGCCACCACGGCCTGAATACGACTACAAACCCAACCATGGGCCAGGATTCAGGCCCGCAGCAGGCCCAGTAGGCCCACAGGCACAGCGTGATAGAGATTAGGCATGTAAGCCTGCATTGGAGAGGAGCTCGAGAGGGCAGCAACAGTGGGGTTTATAAACCACTCCGAGCCCCTCTCAACTAGCGATGTGGGACTAAACCTTTGGCCGCGACGCGGGCAGCAACAGGCCTTTGGTCCCGGTTGGTGCCACAAACCGGGACTAAAGGGTAGCATTGGTCCCGGTTCGTGGCACCAACCGAGACTAATGTCCCCCCTTTAGTCCCGGTTGGTGCCACCAACCGGGACCAAAGGCCTCTACTTCCCTCCCTTTGGGCTGTTGAAAAGAGACCTTTGGTCCCGGTTGGTGGCACCGACCGGGACCAAAGGGGGGCATTCTTCCCGGTTCGTGCCACGAACCGGGACCAATACTCTGCGTATATAAGCATGACTTGTAAATTTTTCAGTTTCATCGACCATTTGCCCCCTAACGACGCTGAACTCATCGACGCCGCCTGGCTGCCCGTGCTCGCTGTCACCGCCCCGCGGTCGCCGTCGTCTTCGCCACCCGCTCCTCCTCGATCATCGTCGCCCCGCGCCCTTGCCCTGCCCCGACGCGCCGCGCCGGCTCGTGTGCCCCTGCCCCGACGCGCCTCCCCGGCCCGTGCCCCTGCCCTGACGCCGCCCCACGCCCCCGGCCTATCTCGGCCACGCCCTGCCCCGACCTCATGTCGCCGCCACGTACGGTCCGGCTGCCTGCCTTCCTGTTTTTTTTCATATATATGATGTTTTTTTATTATATGCCCTGTTTGTTTTGCCAGATTTTTTTCATATGTATGATGATTTGTTTTTTGCATTATTAGGAAAATGTATATATGTATGTATGTTCTCTGTGTATATATGTTCATATATGCAAAAGTTAGATTTTGAGGAAAAAATTCATCTATGTATGTTCTCTGATTTAGTGCATCTTAGGTTAGTTTCATCTATGTAAGTTAGATTTTTAGAAAAGGAAGAAGGAAGAGAAGGAAGAAGGAAGAAGAAGAAAATGTTTTATA
>NC_057803.1:698322466-698328425 GCF_018294505.1 Triticum aestivum
ATGTCGTTGTCGATATACCCCCTCCCCGATAACTTCAACAAGAGGGGGGGTCGATATACCCCCTCCCAGATAACTTCGACATGAGGAGGGGGTGGGGGTCGATATACCCCCTCCCTGATAACTTCAACGTGAGGGGGTGGGGGTGGGGGTTAATATAATGGTTTTTTGTGCATATGATGTTTTTTTCATATGATGTTTTTTTTCATATATGTATTTTTTATTTATGTTGTTAATTAGTAGATATCTATTTTAGGTTAGTGCATAGGTTAGTGTAGACGAAAAATTAAAATAAGGAGAAGGAAGAAAAGAGGAAGAAGAAGAAAAAGGAGTGGAAAATGGAAAATAAGTAGAGGAAGAAGGAGAAGAAGAAAGGAGAAGAAGAGGAGAGGAAGAAGAGGAGAAATAAATAAGAAGAGAAAAAAAATAAAAAATGAGGAGAAGAAGAAAGGAATAGAGGCGAAGAAGAAAAAAATAGAAATAAGAAGAAAGGAATAGAAGAGAAGAAGAAAAAATAGAGTAATTTCTAAAAAAAATATTCTTCACCTCTATTCCTTTCTTCTTCTCCTCTTTTTTTTCTTCTTTTTTTTCTTCGATCTTCTCCTCTATTCCTTTCTTCTTCTCCTATTTTTTTTCTTCTTCTTCCTCTTCTTATTTTCTATCGGGTATGTCGTTGTCGATATACCACCTCCCCGATAACTTCGACACGAGGGAGGGGGGGTCGATATACCCCCTCCCCGATAACTTCGACATGAGGAGGGGGAGGGGGTCGAGGGTTTGAGTGTCGAGGGTTCTAGGGTCGAGGGTTCGAGGGGTCAAGGGTCGAGGTTTCGAGGGTTGTCGAGTGTTCGAGGTTCGAGAGTTTGAGGGTTCTAGGTTTTCGAGGGTTCAAGGGTCGAGGGTCGTCAAGGGGCCGAGCGTTTGAGGGTCGAGGGTCGTCGAGGGGTCTAGGATCGCCGAGGGGTCGAGAGGTTGCCCAGTGTCAAAGTATTGAAGAAATCCATGGCTTCATCATTAGCCGGAAGTAACCGGGGCATGATGGTATGAAGTTCTCCAAAGTTATTCTGGAACGGAGTCCTGGATAGGATAATCCGCCTTTTGGTACAAATTTCAGCAAAGGCCTTCCAAATAGCGACATTAGGAAGGCTCTTGATGTACTTTCTACCAAAAAGCAAATTATCCTATCTGGGATTCCTTTCCAGAATAACTTTGGAGAACTTCGTACCATCATGTGCCTTTTACTTTCGCCTAATGATGAATACATGGTTTTGTTGAATCCTTTGACACTAGACCCTAGAAGCGCTGCCGAGGCCACCCCAAACCCTAGAGAAGCGCCGAGGCCAATAATTAATATAATTCCTTGTTGCGATTAGTTAGCTAGGTCTACGTTTGCCACTAATATATCCATCTGTCATGTTTGTATAATAATTGCCATGTTGTAATATTTGCAGAAACTATGGAGCACGGTCAAGACGAGGAAGCAGAACAGGTATTGGGGGACATAATCGCAAACGGAGGTGATGTCATGTCATATCTCAACGAAACCGATGGTATGGTAGGAGAGGGTGAAGCAGGCTATGGTTATCGAACAACGGAGGAGGAAGGACATGATTATGATGGCTCTAGTGACCGAATGCTGGTGCAATAAGGAGACTGTGATTACAGCTCTGGTGACCGAACAGAGTCTGGCCAGGTATATATATTAATTAAGCCTGTGCTGACTAGCTAATTGATGCATTCATTATTTTGGTATATACAAATATTAACTCTCGTCTTTCTTCTTTTTTCTAGCCCTTCGGATCGAGCACAACTTCGGTAAAGAGACGAGGCCCGAAGAAAAAGTTGTGCTCGGATGAAAGGTTCACGATCACAGCAATCGCGACCGATGACCTATCGATTGAACCCCTCCGGACCAAGGACACATTTACTGCTTAGTGCGGGGTTCTTGTTAGGGACATGATCCCGATCAGCATCGAGCTATGGAATCAGCCCAAGAAGGAAGAGCTTCAAGTTTCTTTTGTTGAAGATGCACAGAAAGAGGATCTTTGGAATGCACTGAAGGTAAATTTCACCCTGCTAGAAGAGGAGGATCCGGAGAATCTAGTTATAGAGTCATTGATCAAGTCATGTGCTCTCAAGAAGATGGCAGATCTATTCAGTAGGTGGAAGAATGATCTGAAAGCAAAGTTTGTCGACAAAAAGAAAACACCAGAATTCATCGGCCGGTATGAGAAGTTCTGAGATTAATGGGACGCATTTGTGGCCAACAAGACATCAGAGAGGAGTAAGAAGATGTCAGGGAAAAACAAGATAAATGTTGCGAAGAAGGAGCATCACCATCGCACGGGGTCAGGTGGCTACCTCAAAGCTCGGCGGTTGTGGGCCAAGGCTGAGAACGACCTGCTTGATTAAGGGGTCGAACCAAAGACATTGAACTGGCAAGACTTTCCAAGGACTTGGTTCTTCGGGGTTGGCGTAACCTTGGACCCTGTAATAGGGAAGTGCGTCTGGACGAGCGAGCAAATGCGAATACCCATCACGAAGCTTCGGGACTATATCGCCGCAGCGCAGGAAGGGAGGTTCGTTCCAGATAGAGAGAAGGACGAGCTCACAATGGCCCTCGAGAATCCTGGTCACCCAGGACGGACACGAGGCATGGCAGGCTCCATTCCATGGAAGGTTGGGTTTCCGGACGCAGGTGGGTACAAAACCCAAGAGAGTAGGAGGAAAGTGGAGCAGAGTGAACTGCAAGAGCTGGATGCAAGGGTACGGTAGCTAGAGGAATGAGAAGTAGTTCGAAGCAAGCGACCTGCCGAAGCTACCCCTAAAACTACCCCGCCACATCTCAGCGGAGAAGCAGCATGGCTTCCACCTAGCCACTTCAGCTGGAGCCTGTCTTGACGGCTCCTGCTAGCTACCCGTGGATGCTATCATGGAGTCTCAACAGTGCCACCTTATGACGCAATGGCAGAACTACGAAGTCAAGGCGGTTGTCGGCTCTGTTCGACCTACTGAACCCGGTGCAACTTTTCACCGCCATCCAATTCCAGAAGGATATGCTAGGGTGATGGTGGAAGAAATAATGGAGGGATTTGAGGAGCTCGTGCTTGACCACCCTACCGGTGAAGGGGAGACTAGGCTGGGTTCTGCTCTGAAGACTCCATGCCGATGGCGGAAGGAGCTCATCAACCTTCCGAACTGGATGCCTCAGCCTCCTCCTCCTCCTCCGGCGAGTCAAGGAACTCCGACTCCTCCTCCACCTGCTCCTCCAGCGAGTGATCAGGGCATTCCGCCTCATTCTCTGGCGCGTGGCGGCACTCCGCCTCCTTCTCCGCCTGCGCCGGCGTGCCCGACCAGCCAACCTCCTCCTTCTCCGCCTCGTCAGCAAGGGCGTAAGAGACCCACTGCCGCTTCGGCTGCTTCGGCGCGTCGTAGTCCTTCTCCTCCGCCTCGTAAGCAATGAAAGAAGACAGCCGCAGCCGCTCGGCCTGCTCCGGCGTCTAGTAGTACAGCCAAAGGCGGGAGGCAATAAAGATCTATCAAGCCAAAGCCAGAGAAGTTACCATACGAGATGACCGAACAGGAAAACGAGGAGATCTATCAAGCCCAAGTGAAGTACTACTTCGAAACGCAAAGAGCTAAGAGACATCCACCTCCGGAGGAGAAGATAGATTCGGTGAAAGCGAAGCGCACTTTGGATGCCCTACAGCGACCACCACCGTCTTCGCTGCAAACCAACTATGAACGCATTACTGAAAAGACATACAAGGAAGCGAAGCGGTCGGGAAGTACTTGCAGTGACAAAAGGTTACAAGAACGAAGAAGTGGGAAAAAAATTCCCCAGCTTGGCGAACAAGTGAACCAATCGTGCCCCCCGCTCAAAGTGTCTAGCGATATCGTCGCTAATCATCCGAGGATCTTGCCCGGTACCAATCCTACAAATTACCTGCCCGACGATGCACATTTTGATACAACGGATGTGGATGAATTCAAATACGAGTACGGGAAGCCTCTCGTCAAAGATGTTACTACTCTAACAATGATGATGCGAAGATTCCATGATTGGTACATGGAAACCAATAGAAAGTTTGCAGGGGAGAAAAAAAAGATACTTTGACGCTGAAAGTTAAATAGGATCATCACGACCTTGTTGGAATTGACCAGTTGTCTGTTACACTTCAGGAGTTCTTCCAGCTTTTCAATCAAAAGGCCATCAATAAATTAACGGTCACTTGCTACTGTCTGTTAGTACTTCTTCTTTCATTAAGTCTCTACATATAGCTCAGCTCTTTCATTGCATGTATATATAATTATCCTCCCTATATTATGCAGATTAAAGACCGTCGAATGCAGAAAAGCTGAACTCTATGATATTGGGTTCATTAACACAAATCTCATAGATGAATTTATGGTTACATTTCATGCCAAAAAAACGGAGGACAACTTGCTATGATTGTTGGTAATAAATCAAAACAAACAAACAATACTCTTTCCTTACAACTTCAAGTGAGTGTTACTGTCTTGTGCATATTCGATTTCAAAAGGGCTGATAGTGGCACACCTGTTTTTGCTATTAATGGCACACTACAGGTGCGCCACTATTAACACGTCAGTAGTAACAAATAGTAATGGCGCAGCTCTGGTGCGCCACTAGTATCCCAGATAATAGTGGCGCATCACATAGTGCGCCATTACTATGTCCACCAGTGCGCCATTACTATGCCTTCCAGGGGGCCATATTTACCATGTGCTCTGGGTTACTAATGGCGCACTTTTAGATAATGCGCCACTGGCGTGTTTATTTTAGTGCGCCACTAAAGTGCAATATGGTGTGTCACTACTATGAATATTAGGATTTTTTTTCTTTTCTGATATTTCCACAGGTTACAAAATACATTACTGCACAGAATATAAACAACACAACATATAAACAGTAGATTTATCGAATACAATAGAAGATTAGTCTCCGAATTCAAAATACCGAACAAAGTTAGAACATTACAAGTCTCGAGACCGCTAGTAGCGAGTTTGTCTTCACATTACAAGTCGATATCGATCATCTAAACTACCATCACATAGAAGAGAGCTGCGGTCACGATGAGCATCATCGCGATGAACCTGGTCTTCATCTGGTTCCTCCTCCGCTCCCTCTCTCCCGCTAGATAGCGTGCGTATCTAGCATCTGCCTCCGCCCTAGTGGTGTACCCTTTGTAACAGTTACCGCTGAAACGGTGAACCTGTCTCCGACACTACTCCCAGTCGTCGTAGACTCTTACCCTTATACATGACATACGACGCCATCTCTATGCACTAGACAAACAAAACATTAGTAGCAATTCATAGACAATACATAACCAATATATAAGTATGCAACAAAAGGATCGGAAGAGAAAAGAAACACATTAATAGCACGATTCATGGTCCTACTAATAAATAGCATCGATTACATATAAGTTGAACGACTGTCTAAACTAAAGAGACATAAAATTCATTAAAGTTTAATTACAACATGAGCTAATCAATATTCCAGAACTAGATAGCATCAATACTTTTGACTCGACTCAGACCGGAGCGTGGATGAAGCCGCCGTCTATCGTGATGGTCATGAGTGTGGGGTTGTTGTCGGCCTGCATTTGTAGCGTTGTATCTATTTCACTATTGGACGGTTGATATCTGAGGTAGAACTGCCCCGAGGTATGAAGGACATCTTGATGGATGATTTCCGGAAACTCCGACTGGATGCAAAAGAATTCTTGTCTGATGTCCGCGTCCTGGATTGCCGACAAGTGTGTGGCCTAGTCTTTGAGATTAGTTGGTAGCATAAGGTGATTACGGTCCCGTACGATCGCCCACATGTGATGGAGGGTGTAGTAGGCATCCTTCTGACCGCCAGAGGGGGGAGGTCGATATACCTCCTCCCCGATAATATTATTTTCCCATGTACATATGTCGTGTCGATATA
>NC_057803.1:698328775-698334301 GCF_018294505.1 Triticum aestivum
CCTCCCGATAACTTCAACACTAGGGGGGGTCGATATATATATACCCCCTTGAAGCATTGTCGAGGCCAACCCAAACCCGAGAGATGTAGCGTCGAGGCCACTAATTAATATGATTCCTTACTATGATTAGCTAGCTAGTTCTACATTTGCCACTAATATATCCATATCTATCATGTTTGAATAATAATTGCCATGTTGTAAATATTTGTAGAAACTATGGACACCCCCCGAGACGAAGCAACAGAAGTGATGTTGGAGGAGATAATCGCACATGGAAGTGATGCCGTCTTATCATTTCTGAACGACACCGATGGTCTGGAAGGACAGGGTGAAGAAGCAGACAATTATGATGGCTCCTTTGACCCAATGCCGGTGCAAGAAGGAGACCATGAGGATGGCTCCGGTGACCCAATGACGGTGCAAGAAGGAGACCGTGATGACGGCTCCGGTGACCGAACTGAGTCCGGCCAGGTATATATATTAGTTAAGCCTGTGCTGACTAGCTAATTGATGCATTCATTGTTTTGGTATATATACACATATTAATTAACTCTCGTCTTTCTTCTTTTTTCTAGCCCTTCGGATCGAGCACAACTTCGGTAAGGAGACGAGGCCCGAAGAAAAAGTTGAGCTCGGATGAAAGGTTTGAGATCATAGCAATCGCGCGCGACGGCGAACCGATTGAACCCATCCGGACAAACAACGCATTTGCTGCTCAGTGCGGGGTTCTTGTTAGGGACAAGATCCCGATCAGCTTCCACCAATGGTATTAGCCTAAGGAGGAAGACCCTCAGGTGTCTTATGTCAATGATATGCAGAAAGATGATCTTTGGACTGAGCTGAAGGCAAATTTCACCCTACCGCCAGAGGAGGATCTGGAGAAGCCAGCTAAAGAGCATTTAATCAAATCTTGTGCTCTTAAGAAGATGGCAGGCCTATTTAGGAGGTGGAGGAAAGACCTAAAAAAGTTTGTTGACAAAGAAGAGACACTAGAATTCATCGGCAAATATGAGAAGATGAGAGATCACTGGCCCGCATTTGTGGCCCACACGACATCGGAAAAGAGTAAGAAGATGTCGGCAACAAACAAGCAAAATGTTGCGAAGAAGAAGTTTCACCATCGCACGGGGTCAGGTGGCTACCTCAAAGCCCGGCCTAAGTGGTCCAAGGCTGAGAATGATCTGCTTTATAAAGGGATCGAACCAGAGACAATGAACTGGCGAGACCGTTGCCGGACTTGGTTCTTCGGGGCTGGCGGAACCTTGGATCCTGTATTAGGGAAGTCCCGTTGGACGGACGAGCAACTGAAAACACCAGTCAACAGGCTTTAGCACTATATCGATGCAGCGCAGCAAGGGACGTTCGTTCCAGACAGGGAGAAGGACGAGCCCAGAATGGCCCTCGGGAATCCTGAGCACCCTGGACGGACAAGAGGCACGCCACGCTCCATTCCGTGGAAGGTTGGTTTTCCGGATGCAGGGGGTTACAAAACCCACGAGAGGAGGAAGAAACTGGAGCAGAGCCAACTGCAGGCGCTGCACGAAAGGGTACAAGGGCTAGAGGAACGAGAAGCAGATCGCAGCAAACGACCTGCCGAAGCTTCCCCCGAAGCTACCCCACCATCTCAGCGGAGAAGCAGCATGGCTTCCACCGAGCTGATTCAGCCGGAGCATGTCTTGACGTCTCCTTCTAGCTACCCCGTGGATTTTATCACGGAGGCTCAAAATTGCCACCTTATAATGCAATGGCAGAACTTAAAAGTCAAGGTGGCTGTCGGCCAAGTTTGACCTTCTGAACCCGGCGCAACTTTTCACTGTCGTCCGATTCCAGAAGGATATGCTAGGGTGAACGGTGGATGAAATAACGGAGGGATTTGAGGACCTCTAGCTTGACCACCCTACCGGTGAAGAGGAGACTCGGCTGGGTTCTGCTCTAAAGACTCCATGCCTTTGGCGGAAGGAGTTCACCAAGCTTCCAAACTGGACGCCTCCTCCTCCTCCTCCGGCGAGTCAGGGCACTCCGCCTTCTCCACCGCCTCCTCCTCCGACGAGTGACGATCAGGGCACTCGGCCTCCTTCTCCGACGCGTGGCGGCACTCCGCCTCCTTCTCCGCCTGCGCCGGCGCGCCCGAGCAGCCAGCAGCCTCCTCCTTCTCCGGCGCGTGGCGGCACTCCGCCTCCTTCTCCGCCTGCGCCGGCGCGCCCAAGCAGCTAGCAGCCTCCTCCTTCTCCGCCTCGCCAACAAGGGCGGAAGAGACCCTGCGCCGCCCGGCTGCTCCGGCGTGTCGTAGTCGTTCTCCACCGCCTCGTAAGCAAGCACGAAAGAAGACAGACGCCGCAGCTGCTCCGTCTGCTCCGGCGTCTAGTAGTACAACCAGCAGAGGCGGGAGGCAATACAGATACGGTCCTTCTCTCAAGCCTCTAGAGAAGTTACCGTATGAGAGGACCGAGGAGGAAAACACGAAGATCGTGCAGACTGAAGTGAACGACTTCTTTGAAGGGGTGAAAGCAAAGAGACATCCACCTCCGGAGGAGAAGGTAGATCCGGTGAAAGCAAAGCGCACTATCCATGCCCTGAGGAAACCATCAAAGTCTCCGCCGAAAAACAACTATGAGCGCATTACTGCAAAGACATATCTCGAAGCTAACCTGTCGGGAAGTATTGTCAGTGATAAAAGGTTAAAAGAACGAGCAGCTGGGAAAAAAATTGCCCAGCTCGGCGAACAAGCAAAGCAATCGTGCCCCCCACTCAATGTGTCTAGCAGAGACATCGTCGCTAATGCTCCGGGGACGGTGGCCGGTTATGGCAATCTTCCAGATTACCTGCCTGACGATCAACTTCCTGATTTCTTGGAGGTGGACGAACACAGATACGAGTACGAGAAGCCTCTCGTCAAAGATGAAAAATATCTAACAACGATGATGCGAAGATTCTATAATTGGTACATGAAAACCTGCAGAGAGTCTGGGGGACGAATGCTTTGTATCTGAATATTAAAGAGGAGCACGACCTCGTTGGAACTGATCTGTTGGCTGTTCCATTTGAGGAGTTCTTCGAGTTCTTCAATCAAAAGGCCGTTGATAAATTAACAGTCTTTTGCTACTGTCTGTAAGTATTATTTATGTCATTAAGTCTCTATATATAGCTCGGCTCTTTCATTGCATGTATTTATAATTAATTATCCTCACTATATTATGCAGATTGAAGATTGTCCACTGAGAAAAACAAGAAATTTATTATATTGGGTTCACTAACACAAATATCATAGATGAAATTCAGGTTAAAAAGTACGCCGAAGAGGCCGAGGCCAACTTGCTACAATCGTTGATCAAAAATCAAAACAAAGATTTAATACTCTTTCCTTGCAACTTCAAGTGAGTGTTACTGTCGTGTGCATATTCGGTTTCCCTTATTACTCGAGCGAGGTTACAGTAATGTAATTGATGAGTTATGCATGCATGCGCAGATTCCACTATGTTCTTCTGGAGATTAAGCTTGAGCGGGGAGTAGTAACCGTCTTAGACTCGAGACGCAAAGATCCTGAAACCTATGCGGACATGACTAATTTGCTCAACAAGTTCAATCGATCATTATCGCACCATATAGGCAACTTTTTGTTCATTTCATGATATCTCAAGTAATAATAATTATTTTCTTTGTCTTGCAGGGTTTGGAAACAGTTCACCGCAGAAGTTTTGGGACTGTCGTAGGAGCTGCGACATATATACCCGAAAGTAAGTACTACTAGCTAGCTAGTTGCGCGCATCTCCCGTTGATTCTATAGCTGTACCTCCATCAATGTCATTTATAATGCTTCATTATCAGTTTGATTGACCTCTATTTCTCGTAAAGTGCTTGTGGCAGGAAGAAGGGAATAATTTATGTGGATACTATGTGTGCGAGTTCATGTACAACGCGACTTGAAAAATAAGTGGGGCTACTCTAAAAGACAATATGAAGTTTGTAAGCAATAATATTCACAATTTCATTTTATTACACCATCATTTCTGTTGAGTTTCATTCATATATGTATTAACCCCCTTCTTCAAATTAGACGTGGCAGATGCGGAATGAACTCCTAGAACAAGATCGCATGAAAGCAATTCAAGAGGAATTGACAGGATTCTTTCTTGGCCATGTCATCAATAAAGCCGGAGAATACCATGTGGAAGTTGATTTCAATTGCTAGGGGATTGTAAGAGATCTTACATATTGTATATGTATGTAGCCAGTAGCGTCGGATAGATAATACGGAAACTTGTTGTTCGACCAATCTCTCGGAGAAGGAGAGGTCGACCGATCACTTCTCTCGGTATGCATGACGAACTTCTATACTTAATGGTTCCCTTCATTTTCTTACTAACTAGCGTGTCGAGGGCCTCTCTATGTACAGTACATAGCGTTGACCAAGCACGGCCATAAGAGAGAACACTTCTCTCTATTAATTAGCTAGCTAACACAATATATGAAACACCTAAATTAACCCCCCAAAACCCCCAACACCCCCCCACCTTAAAAAAACAAAAACCCCAGACACTGAAATGCTGACGCGTGGATGCCTTTTGGTCCCAACCGGAACCAAACGCCCTCCTGCCTGGGCTCGGCGCACCGGCCACGTGGAGGCCCATCTGTCCCTTTTCGTGTTAGAACCGGGACTAAAGGGGGAGGTATGTAACGACCCTTTAGTCCCGGTTCAAGAACCGGGACAAAATGCCCTCATCAACTGGGACAAATGCCCTGTTTTCTACTAGTGCCATCGTCCTCGCGTGCACAGGGAAGAAGGAGTGCGGCCCACCACCATGCTTGTCATCTGCTTCGTGCTTTCCTGGAGTAGGTAGGAATCCGGTCCATACTCCGGCACGCCATGGAGCAAGTAGCAGTGTCCTTCTTTTGATTTTTGGTAACAAAATATTGCTCGGGTCCCATACCTTCTATGTGAAATCTGCATTTTATTTATTGCTTTGTTCTCATGGTTAGACGCTCATATAGTGTACTCCCTGCACCGACACCGCCCCACGCCCCCGGCCTATCACGGCCACGCCCTGCCACGACCTCACGCCACCGCCACGTTCGGTCCGGCTGCCGGCCTTCCTGTTTTTTTTTCATATATATGATGTTTTTTATTATATGTCCTGTTTTTTTTGCCAGATTTTTTCCATATGTATGATGATTTGTTTTTTTCATTATTATAAAAATGTATATATGTATGTATGTTCGCTGTGTATATATGTTCATCTATGTATGTTCTCTGATTTAGTGCATTTTAGGTTAGTTTCATCTATGTAAGTTAGATTTTTAGAAAAGGAAGAAGAAAGAGGAGGAAGAAGGAAGAAGAAAAAAAGTTTTATATATGCAAAAGTTACATTTTAGAGGAGAAATAAATAAGAAGAGGAAAAAAAGGGGGGGGGTATGTCGTTGTCGATATACCCCCTCCCCGATAACTTCGACAAGAGCGGGGGTCGATATACCCCCTCCTAGATAACTTCGACATGAGGAGGGGGTGGGGGTCGATATACCCCCTCCCTG
>NC_057803.1:698334988-698352223 GCF_018294505.1 Triticum aestivum
AGGGTTCTAGGTTTTCAAGGGTTCAAGGGTCGAGGGTCGTCGAGGGGCCGAGGGTTTGAGGGTCGAGGGTCGTCGAGGGGTCTAGGATAGCCGAGGGGTCGAGAGGTTGCCTAGTGTCAAAATATTGAAGAAATCCATGGCTCCATCATTAGTCGGAAGTAACCGGGGCATGATGGTATGAAGTTCTCCAAAGTTATTCTGGAACAGAGTCCCGGATAGGATAATCCGCCTTTTGGTACAAATTTCAGCAAAGGCCTTCCAAATAGCGACATTCGGAAGGATCTTGCTGTACTTTGTACCAAAAAGCGAATTATCCTATCTGGGATTCCGTTCCAGAATATTGGAGAACTTCGTACCATCATGCGCCTGTTACTTTCGCCTAATGATGAAGACATGGTTTTCTTGAATCCTTTGACACTAGACCCTAGAAGCGCTGCCGACGCCACCCCAAACTATAGAGAAGCGTCGAGGCCACTAATTAATATATTTCCTTGTTGCGATTAGCTAGCTAGGTCTACGTTTGCCACTAATATAACCATCTATCATGTTTGTATAATAATTTCCATGTTGTAATATTTGCAGAAACTATGGAGCACGGCCGAGACGAGGAAGCAGAACAGGTTTTGGGGGACATAATCGCAAACGGAGGTGATTCATGTCGTATCTCAACGAAACCGATGGTCTGGTAGGAGATGGTGAAGCAGGCTACGGTTATCGAACAACGGAGGAGGAAGGACATGATTATGATGGCTCCGGTGACCGAATGCCGGTGCAAGAAGGAGACCGTGATGACGGCTCCGGTGACCGAACAGAGTCTGGCCAGGTATATATATTAATTAAGCCTGTGCTGACTAGCTAATTGATGCATTCATTGTTTTGGTATCTACACATATTAACTCTCCTCTTTCTTCTTTTTTCTAGCCCTTCAGATCGAGCACAACTTCGGTAAAGAGACGAGGCCCGAAGAAAAAGTTGCGCTCAGATGAAAGGTTCACCATCACAGCAATCACGACCGATGACCTATCGATTGAACCCCTCCGGTCCAAGGACACAATTACTGCTCAGTGCGGGGTTCTTGTTAGGGACATGATCCTGATCAGCATCGAGCTATGGAATCATCCTAAGAAGGAAGAGCTTCAAGTTTCTTTTGTCGAAGATGCACAGAAAGAGGTTCTTTGGAATGCGCTGAAGGTAAATTTCACCCTGCCAGAAGAGGAGGATCCGGAGAATCCAGTTATAGAGTCATTGATCAAGTCATGTGCTCTCAAGAAGATGGCAGATCTATTCAGTAGATGGAAGAATGATCTGAAAGCAAAGTTTGTCGACAAAAAGAAGACACTAGAATTCATCGGCCGGTATGAAAAGTTCAGAGATCAATGGGATGCATTTGTGGCCAACAAGACATCGGAGAGGAGTAAGAAGATGTCAGGGAAAAACAAGATAAATGCTGCGAAGAAGGAGCATCACCATCGCACGGGGTCAGGTGGCTACCTCAAAGCTCGGCGGTTGTGGGCCAAGGCTGAGAATGACCTGCTTGATAAAGGGGTCAAACCAAAGACATTGAACTTGCGAGACTCTCCAAGGACTTGGTTCTTCGGGGTTGGCGGAACCTTGGACCCTGTAACAGGGAAGTGCCTCTGGACGAGCGAGCAACTGCGAATACCTGTCACGAAGCTTCAGGACTATATCGCCGCAGCACAGGAAGGGAGGTTCGTTCCAGATAGAGAGCAGGACGAGCTCACAATGGCCCTCGGGAATCCTGGTCACCCTTGACGGACACGAGGCACGCCAGGCTCCATTCCATGGAAGGTTGGGTTTCCGGACGCAGGTGGTTACAAAACCCAAGAGAGAAGGAGGAAAGTGGAGCAGAGCGAACTGCTGGAGCTGGACGCAAGGGTACGGTAGCTAGAGGAATGAGAAGCAGTTCGAAGCAAGCGACCTGCCGAAGCTACCCCTGAAACTACCCCGCCACATCTCAGCGGAGAAGCAACATTGCTTCTACCGAGCCACTTCAGCTGGAGCCTGTCTTCACGGCTCCTGCTAGGTACTCGTGGATGCTATCATGGAGTCTCAACAGTGCCACCTTATGACGCAATGGCAGAACTACAAAGTCAAGGCGGTTGTTGGCTCTGTTCGACCTACTGAACCCGGTGCAACTTTTCACTGCCATCCAATTCCAGAAGGTTATGCTAGGGTGATGGTGGAAGAAATAACAGAGGGATTTGAGGAGCTCGTGCTTGACCACCCTACCGGTGAAGGGGAGACTAGGCTGGGTTCTGCTCTGAAGACTCCATGCCTATGGCGGAAGGAGCTCATAAACCTTCCGAACTGTACGCCTCAGCCTCCTCCTCCTCCTCCGGCGAGTCAAGGAACTCCGACTCCTCCTCCGCCGGCTCCTCCAACGAGTGATCAGGGCATTCCGCCTCCTTCTCTGGCGCATGGCGGCAATCCACCTCCTTCTCCGCCTGCGCTGGCTCGCCCGACCAGCCAGCCTCCTCCTTCTCCACCTCGTCAGAAAGGGCGTAAGAGACCCGCCGCCGCTTTGGCTGCTTCGGCGCATTGTAGTCCTTCTCCTCCTCCTCGTAAGCAATGAAAGAAGACAGCCGTAGCCGCTCGGCCTGCTCCGGCGTCTAGCAGTACAGCCAAAGGCGGGAGGCAATATAGATTCGGTCCATCTCTCAAGACTCCAGAGAAGTTACCATACGAGATGACCGAACAGGAAAACGAGGAGATCTATCAAGCCCAAGTGAAGGACTACTTTGAAACGCAAAGAGCTAAGAGACATCCACCTCCGGAGGAGAAGATAGATCTGGTGAAAGCGAAGCGCACTTTGGATGCCCTACAACAACCACCACCGTCTCCGCCGCAAACCAACTATGAGCGCATTACTGAAAAGACATATAAGGAAGCGAAGCGGTCGGGAAGTACTTGCAGTGACAAAAGGTTACAAGAACGAAGAAGTGGGAAAAAAATTCCCCATCTTGGCGAACAAGTGAACCAATCGTGCCCCCCGCTCAAAGTGTCTAGCAATATCGTTGCTAATCATCCGGGGATCTTGCCCGGTACCAATCCTACAAATTACCTGCCCGACGATGCACATTTTGATACAACGGATGTGGACGAACTCAAATACGAGTACGGGAAGCCTCTCGTCAAAGATGTTACTACTCTAACAATGATGATGCGAAGATTCCATGATTGGTACATGGAAACCTGCAGAAAGTTTGCAGGGGAGAAAAAAAAGATACTTTGACGCTGAAAGTTAAAGAGGATCATCACGACCTCGTTGGAATTGACCAGTTGTCTGTTACACTTTGGGAGTTCTTCCAGCTTTTCAATCAAAAGGCCATCAATGAATTAATGGTCACTTGCTACTGTCTGTAAGTACTACTTCTGTCATTAAGTCTCTACATATAGCTCAACTCTTTAATTGCATGTATATATAATTATCCTCACTATATTATGCAGATTAAAGATCGTCAAATGCAGGAAATCTGAAATGTATGATATTGGGTTCATTAACACAAATCTCATAGATGAATTTACGGTTACATTTCATGCCAAAAACACCTAGGACAACTTGCTATGATCGTTGGTAATAAATCAAAACAAACAAACAATAATCTTTCCTTACAACTTCAAGTGAGTGTTACTGTCTTGTGCATATTCGGTTTCAAAAGGGCTGATAGTGGCGCACCTGTTTTTGCTATTAATGGCGCACTACAGGTGCGCCACTATTAACACGCCACTAGTAACAAATAGTAATGGCGCACCTCTGGTGCGCCACTAGTATCCCAGATAATAGTGGCGCACCACATAGTGCGCCATTACTATGTCCACCAGTGTGCCATTACTATGCCTTCCAGGGGGGCATTTACCAGGTGCTCTAGGTTACTAATGGCGCACTTTTAGATAATGCGCCACTGGTGTGTTTATTTTAGTGCGCCACTAAAGTGCAATATGGTGCGTCACTACTATGAATATTAGGATTTTTTTTCTTTTCTGATATTTCCACAGGTTACAAAATACATTACTGCACAGAATATAAACAACACAACATATAAACAGTAGATTTATCGAATACAATAGAAGATTAGTCTCCGAATACAATTCATCATATTAGTCTCCGAATTCAAAATACCGAACAAAGTTAGAACATTACAAGTCTCGAGACCACGAGTAGCGAGTTTGTCTTCACATTACAAGTCGATATCGATCATCTAAACTACCATCACATAGAAGAGAGCTGCGGTCACGATGAGCATCATCGCGATGAAACTGTTCTTCATCCGGTTCCTCCTCCGCTCCCTCTGTCCCGCTAGATAGCGTGCGTATCTAGCATCTGCCTCCGCCCTAGTGGTGTATGTAACAGTTACCGCTGAAACGATGAACCTGTCTCCGACACTCCTCCCAGTCGTCGTAGACTCCGGGAACCTTACCCTTATACACGACATACGACGCCATCTCTATGCACTAGACAAACAAAACTTTAGTAGCAATTCATAGACAATACATAAGCAATATATAAGTATGCAACAAAAGGATCAAAAGAGAAAAGAAACACATTAATAGCACGATTCATGGTCCTACTAATAAATAGTATCGATTACATATAAGTTGAGCG
The DNA here is from genome assembly GCF_018294505.1 of Triticum aestivum. Taxonomy (NCBI): domain Eukaryota; kingdom Viridiplantae; phylum Streptophyta; class Magnoliopsida; order Poales; family Poaceae; genus Triticum; species Triticum aestivum. The sequence goes on from NC_057803.1 coordinate 698,339,613, forward strand.
ACTGTACAAACTAAAGAGACATAAAATTCATTGAAGTTTAATTACAACATGAGCTAATCAATATTCCAGAACTACATAGCATCAATACTTTTGACTCGACTCAGACCGGAGCATGGATGAAGCTGCCGTCTATCGGGATGGTCATGAATGTGGGGTCGTTGTCAGCCTGCATTTGTAGCGTTGTATCTATTTCACTATTGGACGGTTGATATCTGAGGTAGAACTGCCCCGAGGTACGAAGGACATCTTGATGGATGATTTCCGGAAACTCCGACTGGATGCGAAATAATTCTTGTCTGATGTCCGTGTCCTCGATTGCCAACAAGCGTGTGGCCTAGTCTTTGAGATTAGTTGGTAGCATAAGGTGATTACGGCCCATACGATCGCCCGCATGTGATGGAGGGTGTAGTAGGCATCCTTTTGACTGCCAGACGGCTACTTGACGCATGGGAACGTCGTTACGTGGGCGAACATGTGCTTGTCGTACCTACAAATTTCCCTCCTGAAGGTGCCTCCAGATTTGGAATAGCCGGGGAGAGCATCATCAAGAACTTTCTTGATATTTGTGTAGTCTTTCTTCGACTGACGGTTCGAGTCGAAATATGTGGCCATGGAATATTTTGGGCTTAAGAGGATGAGTGTGCAATGTGTGTCACTGCACAAAACACGAAATGTTAGAAAAAAAAGAATGCTCTAAATTTTAGAAATCATATGTTACGGGGCGGTGAGGGGATGACTTACTCGGGAAAGTAAGGCACGAGGAATTTATCCTTATCTGCATTCGCCAGAATGACGCCTTGGAGGTATGAACTCGCGACTTGCCAGTCCTCAGCGCTGCCCAAGATCTTGGCACACATGTAGAAGGGGTCGACTATCACGATGTCCGGGGTCTTGTCTCTAATTAGCCGCATCTCCATACTGAGCGAAAATAGCCGAATGAAGGTGTAGTGCAGCAGATGAAGGTTAAACATAGCGAAGATGTCATCAAACCGCAGGACGATCATACCCCCGATGGTGCTATCGACAAAGCCCTTTCCCTCTAGCACCTTGGCCACGAAAACCGGGTATGCCACATCATTCTCGGAGAGACACCGGTTCTGCAAAGAAAGAACACTGTCATGCAGACTCCGCATAGCACTGGTTGCAGCATTGAGCAGATTAGTTGGTAGCATCAGCGTACCCGCCACATGCACCCTCCGCGAGACATCCTTAGGTGAAGGTGGCCCGTCCTGAGCACGGATCGTACTCGGTGCCGGCTGGCTTGCACCCTTGTTAGTTTTTCTTTTCCATCCCTTCTGCTTCTTCTGCTGTAATGGGATCGAATTCTGCTCAGAGACCACTTCTTGAGTGTGTTGGGGCTGATAATATTTCGCACCTCGGCTATATGAGGCTCGGTGAAGGCGGCAACTGGAGGCGTCTCCTGAGAACTGAACGCCAGAAAACGCCTGTTGCAATTGGCTTTCTCCGTGGTATCAGCTAGATCGCGATCGTCTTTTGCAGGGTTGGGTTCTTGAGAAGGAGGCCCCAAAAATTCATCACCGTACCCATGTTCGTTGAAGTACTTATGGACATTGGTAAATGTACTGTCGTCGCCGTCCGGATCCTGTGCCATATGCATGTCTGTATCAGCTGACGACGGTAGCGTTGCGGCGGTCTTGCCATGGCTTGGTGCCGGCATGACTGGCGGTGTTGTCTGTGGGGTAGTGGCCCCCGCCCCCATACGAATCCGGTTCTTCGGCCAAAGCATGTTCCAGCTTATGCAGGCGCTGAGGGTCATCCCATCATCTTCGTCGGCCCCAGGGGTCGATGCCGAGGTAACAAGTCATCGCAACCCCGCAACACCCGAACCAGTTGAACCCTATACACGGTGGGTGGCCTCGAATTACCGTGGAACACGCGGCTGCCCGGTTGAATGATTCTGGCCTTGGCGATATCGATCAACTCGCCGTCCACGAAGTGCAAGAGAGTGCATGGAACATCCGCGGCGCCCTGCGAAAACATGTAGGGCGTCAGGGATGCCTAGTCAAAGGCAACAAGATGAAGTCATCGGCCGAGGCTTAGTTACCGTGATGGCGTCGAGCTCGGCTAATGTCGAGGCACCGCCAACGGCGAGCGTGCAAGTGACGGAGGGGTGATACGTCTCCAACGTATCTATAATTTTTTATTGCTCCATGCTACTTTATCTACTGTTTGATGCAATATTGGGCTTTATTATCCACTTTTATATTATTTTTGGGACTAACCTATTAACCCAGATTTGCTGTTTTATGCCTATTTCAGTGTTTCGAGGAAAAGGAATATCAGACGGAGTCAAAATGGAACGAAATCAACTGGAGAAGTCGTTTTTGGAAGGAAAGCAACCCAGGGAACTTGGACTGCATGTTAGGGGAGATACGGGCTTCCCACGAGGGTGCCCCCCTGGGCGTGCCCCCCTGCCTCGTGGGGCCCCCGTAGCTCCTCCGACGTACCCCCTGCACCCATATATACTCTTGTACCCTAAAACTTCCAGAACAGAAGATAGATCGGGAGTTCCACCGCCGAAAGCCTCCAGAGCCACGAAAAACCAATTGGGACCCTGTTCCGGCACCTTGTCGGAGGGGGAACCCATCACCGGTGGCCATCTTCATCATCCCGGCGCTATCCATGACGAGGAGGGAGTAGTTCACCCTCGGGGCTGAGGGTATGTACCAGTAGCTATGTGTTTGATCTCTCTCTCTCGTGTTCTCTCTCGTGCTCCCTCTATGGCACGATCTTGACGTATCCCGAGCTTTACTATTGTAGTTGGATCTTATGATGTTTCTCCCCCTCTACTCTCTTGTGATGAATTGAGTTTCCCCTTTGAAGTTATCTTATCGGATTGAGTCTTTTATGAGAACACTTGATGTATGTCGTGGTGATCAACTTGCGGGTTTCGTCACATTAGGAACCTATGCATAGGGGTTGGCACACGTTCTTGACTCTCCGGTAGTAGCTTTGGGGCACTCTTTGAAGTACTTTTATGTTGGTTGGATGAATCTGAAATTGTGTGATGCATATCGTATAATCATGCCCACGGATACTTGAGGTGACAATGGAGTATCTAGGTGACATTAGGGTTTTTGTTGATTTGTGTCTTAAGGTGTTATTCTAGTATGAACTCTATGATGGATTGAGCGGAAATAATAGCTTTTTGTTATTTTACTACAAACTCTTTTATAGATTGATCCGAAAGAATAACTTTGAGTTGATTTCGTACCCTACCATAATCTCTACGTTTGTTCCCTGCTATTAGTGGCTTTGGAGTGACTCTTTGTTGCATGTTGAGGGCTTGTTATATGATCTATCTATGTTATTATTGTTGAGAGAACTTGCACTAGTGAAAGTATGAACCCTAGGCCTTGTTTCCTATCATTGCAATACCGTTTACGCTCACTTTTACCACTCGCTACCTTTCTGTTTTTATTATTTCAGATTACAAAAACCTATATCTACTATCTATTTTGCACTTGTATCTTCATCTCTTCGTCAAACTAGTGCACCTATACAATTTACCATTGTATTGGGTGTGTTGGGGACACAAGAGACTCTTTGTTATTTGGTTGCAGGGTTGCTTGAGAGAGACCATCTTCATCCTATGCCTCCTACGGATTGATAAACCTTAGGTCATCCACTTGAGGGAAATTTTCTACTGTCCTACAAACTTGTGTACTTGCAGGCCCAACAACGTCTACAAGAAGAAGGTTGTGTAGTAGACATCAAGCTCTTTTCTGGCGCCGTTTCCGGGGAGGTTAGCACTTGAAGGTATATCTTTAGATCTTGCAATCTAATCTTTTTGTTTCTTGTTTTATCACTAGTTTAGTTTATAAAATAAAATTACAAAAAATGGAGTTAAGTTTGTCACATACGCTTCAGCTTTTTAATATCTTTCGTGAGTATGATGGAAAGGAAAATTGTGCTCAAGTACTAGAAGAAGAATTACATAGAATTCTTGGCATAAAATATGTGAAATATGAGCATGATTGCAATGTTGTTAGTATGAATTCCCTGAATATCCATGATGCTAATGATACGCAAAGCCACATGCTTGGGGAAGCTATGTTTGATGATTATGATATTTTTTGTCCCCCAAGCTTTGATGAGCAAATTTACGATGATGAAAGCATGCCTCCTATCTATGATGATTATTGTGATGACACGTGTGCTTTAAAGAATAATGATAACCATGAAACGTGTCATCTTTATCTTAATTTTCAATCACATGATAGTTATTTTGTTGAGTTTGCTCCCACTACTATCCCGAATGAGAAGAATTTTTCTTATGTTGAGAGTAGCAAATTTTCTATGCTTGTAGATCATGAAAAGTATGCTTTAGTTGCTGGTTATATTATTGAATTCATTCATGATGCTACTGAAAACTATTATGAGAGAGAAACATATGCTTGTAGGAGTTGCAATAATGTCAAGTTTCCTCCCAATGTGCTTAAATTCTTGAAGCTATGCTTGTGTTACCTTCCTATGCTAGTTGATTATTGTTCCCATAAGTTGTTTGTTCACAAAATATCTATGCATAGGAAGTGGGTTAGACTTAAATGTGCTAGTCATATGCTTCATGATGGTCCCATCATGTTTCAATTGTTATCTTTTATGTGAGCATCATTGTCATCATCATGCCTAGCTAAAAAGGCATTAAAGAAAAGCGCTTGTTGGGAGACAACCCATTATCTACCCTTACTGTTTTTGTTTGTACACATGATTATGCTACTGTAGTAATCATGTTTTATAACTTTTGTTTCAATAAAGTGCCAAGTAGAACCTTTGGGAAGACTTGGGTGAAGTTTATATTATCTTGCTGTAGAAAACAGAAAAATTTGCGCTCACGAGAATAGCTGCCATTTTTTACTGAAGAGTACTTTTAGGTTCATTCTTTTTGCAGATGATTAATAGATTAATTCCTCAGGTCCAGCAATTTATTTCATAATGGTTGGGGTTCCATAAGTATACGTTTGATACAGATTACTACAGACTGTTCTGTTTTTGACAGATTCTGTTTTCATTGTGTTGTTTGCTTATTTTGATGCATCTATGGCTAGTATTAAGTGGTATGAACCATAGGGATGTTAGAATACAGTATATATTACACCAATATGAATTTAGAATGAGTTCATTACAGTACCTAAGTGGTGGTTTTATTTTCTTATACTAATGGAGCTTACGAGTTTTGTTTGAGTTTTGTGTGGTTGAAGTTTTCAAGTTTTGGGTAAAGATTCGATGGATTATGGAATAAGGAGTGGAAAGAGCCTAAGATTGGGGATGACCAAGGAACCCCAAGGTAATATTCCAGGACAACCAAGCAACTAAGCTTGGGGATGCCCCGGAAGGCATCCCCTCTTTCGTCTTCGTCTATCGGTAACTTTACTTGGAGCTATATTTTTATTTGCCACATGATATGTGTTTTGCTTGGAGAGTCATTTTATTTTGTTAGTTATTGATTTCTGTTAGTTATAATAATGTTTTGCATCTTTAGTTTCAATAAAAAAGTCAAGGATAGCCTTTGCCATGCTTATTTTGCTAGTTTGGATGTTGCTGTTTGAAAACAGAAGTTTACCGCTGTTGCAAAAATTCCCTAGAAAAGTAAGAGCATGGTATAACGTTGAATATTTTTGCATATTAAGCTATGATAAATTTATTACAGTGGGAATTTTAGTTCATAATTTTTGGAGTCAAGGAAGTATTGATACTCTTGCATTCTTTACAGACTGTACTGTTTTGGCAGATTGCTGTTATGGTTGCATTGTTTGCATATGTTTGCTTGTTTAATGATTCTATTTGAGAATAGGAGTATTAAATATGCAGAGTCATTTAGTATTAAATGTTGAATAATAATTTTAGTGATTTGTTACAGTAGAAAATGATATGGTTTTGCATTGGTTTATACTAACCTATCTCACGAGTTCCTGTGGAGTTTGTTGTGAATGAATCTTTTGATAAAAAGAGAAACCGTGACATGAAAGGAATTAGGGAGACACAAAAGCTCAAGCTTGGGGATGCCCAAGGCACCCAAAAATAATATTTCAAGAAGTCTCAAGCATCTAAGCTTGGGTATGCCCCGGTAGGCATCCTTCAACAACTATCGGTTAGTATCGGTAGAGCCTAAGTTTTTGCTTCTTCACATGAGTTGTGATATCCTTGCATTGTAGTTTTCTTAGGTTTGCTTGCTGTTTGAATAAGTATAAAGATCTGAAATTCTTTAATGGGAGAGAGCCATACACAAATTGGAATTTGCTAGAATACTCTATGTGCTTCACTTATATCTTTTGAGCTTGATAATTTTTGCTCTAGTGCTTCACTTATATCTTTTAGAGCACGGTGGTGGATTTGTTTTAAAGAAACTATTGAACTCTCATGCTTCACTTAGATTATTTTGAGAGTAGTTAATTGCATGGTAATTTTATTAATATTAATATATTTGGTATTCAAGATATGTGAAACTTTCTTATGAGTGTGTTGAATACTAAGATAAGTTTGATGCTTGATAATTGTTTTGAGATATGGAGGTGATAATATCAAAGTCATGCTAGTTGGGTTATTGTGAATTTAAGGAATGCTTGTGTTGAAGTTAGCAAGTCCCGTAGCATGCACGTATGGTTAAAGTTGTGTAACAAATTTGAAACATGAAGTGTACCTGGCTTGTGCATCCTTATGAGTTGCGGTCGGGGACGAGCGATGGTCTTTTCCTACCAATCTATCCCCCTAGGAGCATGCGCATAGTACTTGATTTTTGATGACTTCCAATTTTTTGCAATAAGTATATGAGTTGTTTTGACTAATGTTGAGTCCATGGATTATACGCACTCTCACCTTTCCGCCTTTGCTAGCCTCTCTAATACCGCGCACTTTTCGCCGGTATCATACACCCACCATATACCTTCCTCAAAACAGCCACCATACTAACCTATTATGGCATTTCCATAGCCATTCCGAGATATATTGCCATGCAACTTTCCACCGTTCCATTTATTATGACATGCTCCATCATTGTCATATTGTTTTTTGCATGATCATGTAGTTGGCATCGTATTTGTGGCAAAGCCACCATGCATTATTTTTTCATAAATGTCACTCTTGATTCATTGCACCATCCCGACACACCGCCGGAGGCATTCATATAGAGTCATATCTTATTCTAAGTTTCGAGTTGTAATCCTTATGTTGTAATTAATAGAAGTGTGATGATCATCATTATTAAAGTGTGATGATCCACTTCTATATTATTTTTGGGACTAACCTATTAACCGGGGGCCCAGCCCAGATTTGCTGTTTTATGCCTATTTTAGTGTTTCGAGGAAAAGGAATATCAGACGGAGTCAAAACGGAACGAAATCAACTGGAGAAGTTATTTTTGGAAGGAAAGCAACCTAGGGAACTTGGAGTGCACGTCAGGGGAGATACGGGCTGCCCACGAGGGTGCCCCCCTGGGTGCGCCCCCCTGCACCCATATATACTCTTGTACCCTAAAACTTCCTGAACAGAAGATAGATCGGGAGTTCCGCCGCCGCAAGCCTCCAGAGCCACCAAAAACCAATCGGGACCCTATTCCGGCACCCTGCCGGAGGGGGAACCCATCACCGTCGGCCATATTCATCATCCCGGCGCTATCCATGACGAGGAGGGAGTAGTTCACCCTCGGGGCTGAGGGTATGTACCAGTAGCTATGTGTTTGATCTCTCTCTCTCTCGTGTTCTCTCTCGTGTTCCCTCTATGGCACGATCTTGATGTATCCCGAGCTTTGCTATTGTAGTTGGATCTTATGATGTTTCTCCCTCTCTACTCTCTTGTCATGAATTGAGTTTCCCTTCTGAAGTTATCTTATTGGATTGAGTCTTTTATGAGAACACTTGATGTATGTCTTGGTGATATACTTGCGGGTTTCGTGACATTGGGAACCTATGCATAGGGGTTGGCATGCGTTCTTGACTCTCCGGTAGTAGCTTTGGGGCACTCTTTGAAGTACTTTTACGTTGGTTGGATGAATCTGAGATTGTGTGACGCATATCGTATAATCATGCCCACGGATACTTGAGGTGAAAATGGAGTATGTAGGTGACATTAGGGTTTTGGTTGATTTGTGTCTTAAGGTGTTATTCTAGTATGAACTCTATGATGGATCGATCGGAAAGAATAACTTTGAGGTGGTTTCGTACCCTACCATAATCTCTACGTTTGTTCTCCGCTATTAGTGGCTTTGGAGTGACTCATTGTTGCATGTTGAGGGCTTGTTATATGATCTATCTATGTTATTATTGTTGAGAGAACTTGCACTAGTGAAAGTATGAACCCTAGGCCTTGTTTTCTATCATTGCAATACCATTTACGCTCACTTTTACCGCTTGTTACCTTGCTGTTTTTATTATTTCAGATTACAAAAACCTTTATCTACTATATATTTTGCACTTGTATCTTCATCTCTTCGCCGAGCTAGTGCACCTATACAATTTACCATTGTATTGGGTGTGTTGGGGACACAAGAGACTCTTTGTTATTTGGTTGCAGGGTTGCTTGAGAGATACCATCTTCATCCTACGCCTCCTACGGATTGATAAACCTTAGGTCATCCACTTGAGGGAAATTTTCTACTGTCCTCCAAACCTGTGCACTTGCAGGCCCAACAACGTCTACAAGAAGAAGGTTGTGTAGTAGACATCAGGGACGCAAGAGACTCTTTGTTATTTGGTTGCAGGGTTGCTTGAGAGAGACCATCTTCATCCTACGCCTCCTACGGATTGATAAACCTTAGGTCATCCACTTGAGGGAAATTTTCTACTGTCCTACAAACCTGTGCACTTGCAGGCCCAACAACATCTACAAGAAGAAGGTTGTGTAGTAGACATCAGGGACACAAGAGACTCTTTGTTATTTGGTTGCAGGGTTGCTTGAGAGAGACCATCTTCATCCTACGCCTCCTACGGATTGATAAACCTTAGGTCATCCCCTTGAGGGAAATTTGCTACTGTCCTACAAACCGGTGCACTTGCAGGCCCAATAACGTCTACAAGAAGAAGGTTGTGTAGTAGACATCAATGGGCCGCTTGCTGTCGAGGTACCGGCCGGCGTATTCTTCCCACACTCGGGTGCATTAAGCTCCAATGCCGGCGCCGGCGAGTTGTGCGAGTGGCTGCCCATGAAGCTGGGAATCGGGGGAGGCTCCTGTTGTCCACCCGCAATCCACGCCTGCAGCCCCTCAACCAATGTAGGCATAATGGTGGTGATCGTCGCTCCCATTTGGTCTCACACTTGCTCTTGGACTATCTCTGGAATCTGCGCCACTTGTGCCTTGAGTTCTTTAACCTCGCGCTCCTGGCTTTCCAAGATGGTCTTTCTCTCCTTTCGCCCAGCCGTATAGTATTCCGACAATTTCGTGGACAAGCCTTTGCCGGCCACACGACCAACTGACGACGGCTTACTGAACTTATCCTTGTTTTTCGCTACGTTCAACGCCCTATTTAAAGTGGTGTCCCAAGGGGCAGACGGAGCTCTGAGACCCCGCGCCACTGCTTTTAGTTTCCTGCGGAAGGAACGTGAACCATTTAGAAATTTGTCTTCATTAATTAGAACGCAACCATGTGGAGCTAATTGCGCGGGGGTCTATTACTTACCAGAACAAGCTCAAGCGCCTTGGTCTTCGGATCCGTGGTAAGATCCTTTGTTACCGGGTCCATCTTTTACCAGGCCCTGACATAGTTCCTGGTCTGCTTGTCATGGTATTTATCGAAGAGGGGCGGTAGGCCTTGCTCGGCACGCTCCGCATCCTCCTTGGCCCATATAGGTTTTGCCACTCCGTAACCGCCGGGATCGAGTTTGTGGACCCCTAAGTTCAAGTCCCTTATGTCTTTCCCCCACTAACTTGATTCCACGGATGCGTTGCTCTCGCACTTGATCTTGAACTCCTGGTACTCAGCCTCGCTGATCGAAGGATTTTTCTTCTTGATCTTCTCATAACTATCACCCCGTAGAATCCTACTCCTCACGGCGGCTCTCCAAGTAGACAGAGCCGTGCTCATCTTCATGAGGGCGGCATTGTTCACTTTATTCCTTGAGAGGCGTGTGTTTGCGAAGTCACCGGGGAACTTGTATCGTTCGTGCAGCTTCGTGAAGAGGAGGTTGTGCAAATTCCCTTGGTCACGATGCCTTGGGTTCTCGGTGTTGATCGAGACGTTGCTCCAGAGAATGCACCCGAGTTTTCCCGTGTAACCACAGACTAATTCTTTGGGCGCCATTGGATACCCACTGGAGGACACTTCAGTAAATTCCCCCTTCACGGTGCCGAGCATGTTCGGGCGCCGGTCCTTCCGTTGACTCTTCGGTTTGCTGACATCTGTGCGTGCGCTTCCATCATCAATGGTGGCATCCTCGGCGGCACCATCAGTGGTGTCATCCCCGACGCCACTAGGGGTTGTGTAGTCGGGATCGGTGTCTTCCGCGCCGTCCTCATAGCGGTGAGGTTCTTCCTCCATCTCCTGGGATAGCTCCCAGAATTGCTTTCCCCGATGGCCTCATCGTTGTTGGCCATGTTCGCTCTAAATAGGAAAAAAGTTTGGTCAAAAAGTTGGTTATTGTCAAGGAAAAAGATCCCTAAGTTGACCAAATAACGTAATTCTTGAGGAATGTCGCCAAAAAGTTTGTTATTGTCAAGGAACAATTGAGAGATGTTTGTGATGTTGCCTAGGTGTTTTGGGATGGAACCTGTTAGTGTGTTGTAGCAAAGCCATAACTCCTCTAAGTTCTCAAGATAACCTAGTTGTTGAGGGCTGTGTCTGGAAAGTTGGTTGATGTCAAGATACATGCTGATTAATTGTTGTTTTGGTTCAGAATCGGGCACCTTCTAGGTCAAGAAAATTGGCCATGACCTTTGCTAATTTTCTTGACCTTGGAGTGCCCCATTCTCAACCGAAACGGAAATTAATCAACATTTCAGGAGAAAGGGGTTATTTCAAAAGATCACAAGTAGCAGCAGCATCACAAGTTGACAAAATCACAAGTAGCAGCATCACAAGTAGTACAGTAGCAGCATCACAAGTAGTAGAGCAGCAGCATCATCACAAGCAGTACAGCAGCAACAATGAATACGGTGAGTACAACAGCAGCAGCAGCAGCATCACAAGTATTGTGATGCCCCTTCAAAGAAGACTTTCCTTCTCTCTTTTTTTGACATGAACAAACAAGGGTTGCCAATTAAAACTAACTTGAGTCAACAAATAAGTTTGAAAGTGCAATTAAAATGCACACTTGAGCATATTAGATGGTCCAGTCTAGTGGCACAATAGTTATTGTGGTAGTAGTTCTATAGTAACACACAATGAGCACCTCAATACTATTCACGGGCCTTTGGGCCTGGCCCATTCCTTTTGCATAAGACAGGAAAGGCTAGCTTTCTTGTTGTTGTTGTGGGCACCCCAGTCCTATTCACTGGTCATACATGGCCCAGATACATCATAAACCATGCTACCACCATGTGCTATCTCTCTCTTGCAAAAAAGTGCAGTTCCTTTAAAGTTTCAAATTTGCACTTTCATTGCATTTAAGCATGCCCATTGGGTGTGGGTGAACCATTCAGAACAATCAGCCATGGCAATGTCACATTTCAGCACCAAAGTGGCTTGCACTTCTTTTTAGTTGAACTTTTTTTAATAGATAAACAACTAAATGCTCGGAACCAAACATTTTTTATATAAAAATACGCAGTTCACAGAACTAGAACATTTTTCTTTTAGAACACAGCCTACAATAATGATTTAAAATTGACAGAGGAGTATCTCACTGGCACAGGTCTTGCATGAGCAACAGTACAAGAAAGGCAGCAGAATATTTCCAAATTCCTATTTAGCAGCCCTATTTAGCAGCCCTAGATTTAACCAACTACAAGTAAATCGATGGCCATTGTTACAACTTATAACAGAACTAAGTGTATCTTATGTTGAAACAGAAAAGAGGTTTAGCCAGAGGAATAATACAACAAAAACAGAAGTACTCAAGTATATTGAAATTTCATGTGTGGGACCAATATAATGCAAAATCGAAATTTACCTTAACAAATCCAGTATATGCACAAACAATACAGAAGTGAACATAATCCTTGTAGTACTGTCAAATGACCACTATTTATGTTTAATATTGCCTGATGCTTGTGATCCAGTGCAGTTTAGTGTTACTGTCAAATGACCAATATTTATGTCTGGTTTAAGTTCAGTGTTACTGTCAAATGATCCTTGAGCATACCAAATGTTTGCTGCAAAATGGACACTATTACTGTCAAATGACCACTTTGAAATTTAGTGTTCAGTGTAGTGTGCTTCTACTGTCAATTGAGCATTGTTATTGTGCTTGTTCCTCTTAAAGAATGTCTATATAGTTCCTGTTGTCAAAAAATGGCAGTGCATTACATTTGTACTATAATCTGAAAGCCAGTCAAAACTTGCAAACTTTTGCTGTACAAAGTGTCAAAAAGTGCAAACTGGAGCTGTCAAAACCGAGAAATTCAGACATACACATCAAATTTGGGTTTTTCAAATTCATTCGAATATGATTCAGATACAATACATTGCAATTAAGATAACATCACATTATGCATCTCCAGA
>NC_057803.1:698352565-698359282 GCF_018294505.1 Triticum aestivum
CGGTGCAGCGTCGTGCTCGCCGGAGGTAGCCATGGTGGAAGGAGGCAAGAAAATCTAGGGGGGAGGGGGAGGGGAGGAGAGGGGAGGAATCACCTGTGGGAGAACGGTAGGCTGCCGTAGGAGAACACCGGCATCGAGGAGGCTGCGGGCGGCGGCGCGTCGAGGAGGCGGCACGTTCTTGCTTCCCCGTGTCCTTTCTGGGAAGGCGGGGCGTCGAGGAGGAGGCGCGTCGAGGAGGCTGCGGGCGGCGGCGCGTCGAGGAGGCGGCGCCTCAAGGAGGGGCGAGGTGGATCTGGTGAGGAAGGGAGAGAGGCCACAGGGAGAGGGGAACAAGTGGACTGGCGGGAGGGTTAGCAATGGCGCACCTTTTAGGGGTGCGCCATAAACATATGTATACAAATGGCACACCTTCTACGGGTGCGCCTTAAATACCGTGATAGCAATGGCGCATCTTCCCCTGGTGCGCCATTACTAACTTTTTTTTGGACTTTTAGTTGCATGTAATATTTTTTTAGAAAATGACGATCAAATTTGAAAACATTTATGAATGTGAAAAATTATCATCAAATTTGAAAACATTTAAGAAAAAACATGAATATGAAAACATTTATGAATATGAAAAAATATCATCAAATTTGTTATTTGAAAATATTTTTTTTGGATTTTTAGTTGCATCTAATAATTTTGTTGAAACCATTTATGAATATGAAAAAATATCATCAAATTTGAAAAAATAGTCATGAATTCAAAAAGTGCCCATGAAATTTAAAAATATTCATGAGTTCAGAAAATATTAACAAATTCAATATTTTTTGTGAGTTAGAAAAAATGTTCGCATTTTCAAACAATGTTTGCAAATTTAAGCAGGAAAAGGAACAGTGAAAAATAAAATACCAGAATAAACATAAAGAAAATTTTGTATATCAATGGAGCACCTCCTTCGGGTGCGCCATAAATCCCTTGATAGCAATGGCACACCTTTCCTTGGTGCGCCATTACTAACTTTTTTTTGGATTTTTAGTTGCATCTAATAATTATTTAGAAAATGACGATCAAATTTGAAAACATTTATGAATGTGAAAAATTATCATCAAATTTGAAAAGATTTATGAAAAAATATGAATATGAAAACATTTATGAGTATGAAAAAATATCATCAAATTTGTTATTTGAAAATATTTCTTTTGGATTTTTAGTTGCATCTAATAATTTTTTAGAAAAAAAAATTATGAATATGAAAAAATATCATCAAATTTGAAAACATATTCATAAATTCAAAAAGTGCCCATTTCCATATGTCGAAATACAATCGAGAAATGAAGGCTACAATTTGAATACAATCGATCTTAGCTATCTTTTCACAACCTTCTTGCCATTATTTTTCACAAATAGAGTTCTTCTCTTGAACGGACGTCCTTTAGGTAGGCTGGTCTTGCTTCTTCTTGTGGTGTATGCTGGTACTTCATCGTCGTCGTCATTTTCCATCTTCGGGTCGCCGTACTTGTCGAAGTCTTGTTCATTGGCGACTCCATCCATTCCGATGATCTTCCTTTTGCCTCTCCTCACGACAACACGACTGGGCTTTGACGGGTCAGTAATGAAGAAGCATTGGTCCACTTGGGAAGCCAGTACCCATGGCTCATTTTTCGCGGTGACGTTTGCGCCCGCTGTCTTGGATTTGGCTTCGGGTATAACCATGGTGGTGAAATATTGGTCTTCTTTTAGGACGCTCTTGGCCCATCTGACACAGAACATCGGGACCTTCTCTCCAGCGTAGCTCAGCTCCCAGATCTCCTCGATCCTTCCGTAGTATTTTTCCTTGTCGTTACCGGTGTAGGATTCCATCGTTACCCCGGAGTTCTGATAACCATCGCTCATCATGTCCTTTTCCTCGGTGTAGAATGTGTAGCCGTTGATATCGTACGCCTCATAGGTCATCAGGTTGTACTCGGCGCCCTGTGACAAGGCGAATATGAGTTTTTCTTCCGCGGAAGAATCCTCATGTAAAGGGTACGACAGAAGCTTCTCCTTGAACCAACGCGTGAAACATGAGTTGTGCTCTTTGATTATATCTCCGTTCGTCCTCTGTTGACCTCAGTCATTGTACGTCTTCTCAATAAAGGTTTGGTGATCTACCACCCAAGGATCGACCACGTCTATGTGTTGTAGCGCGACTAGGTTTGCTATTTCAAAGTCGGCGAGTCGACCCTTGAAGTCGACATGCATTTCGCGGCGACCCTCATGGTGACCCCATCCAGCGAGCCTGCCGAGGGGCCTATTGACGGGTAGACCAACGGGGTTCTCAGTGCCAAGATAATTCGTGCAGTAGGAGATGCACTCTTCGGTCAGAAAGCCCTTGGATATGCTTCCCTCTGGACGTGACATGTTGCGAACGTATCCTTTGATGACACCATTCATCCTTTCAAACGGCATCATGCTTTGCAGGAACGTCGGACCGAGTTGGATGATATCCTCCACGGTATGGACCGGGAGATGCACCATAACGTCGAAGAATGCAGGCGGGAAGTACATCTCAAGGTTGCATAGTATCACCACGATTTCTTCCTGTAGCATTCTGAGTTGCCTCATGCCAACCGACTTCCGAGAGATGACGTCGAAAAAGTTGCATAGGCCAAATAGCGTTTCACGGACGTGCGCGTCCATGATCCCACGGATTGATACTACAAGTATCTGCATCATCAGCACGTGACAGTCGTGAGACTTCATCCTGCTGAACTTCTGCTTCGCTGAGTCCAGGTATCTGCTTATCTTCTCCGCGTAACCGTAAGGAAGTTTTACTCCTACAAGGTAGGTGAAAAACTGATCGACCTCCTCCTGACTTAGAGTGAAGCACGCGGGGGGGGGGGCAGTCATTTCGGATCTTCTTGGCCTTTTTGCCTTTGCGACGACTATCCGTGTCCTTCGCCTCATCATCATCATCATCATCATTAGCATGAAGCTCCTCCCTGATGCCCATTGATTTCAAGTTTGCCCTTGCTTTCGGCCCATCTTTGGTCCTCTCTGGCATGTTGAGCAGGGTACCAAGCAGACTCTCGCACACGTTCTTCGTGATATGCATGACATCAAGGCTGTGAGGCACACGGAGGATTTTCCAGTACGGCAAGTCCCAGAAAGCAAACCTCGTTTTCCATACCTTCAGCAGCGGCTTTGGCGCCTTTCGCTTCTTTCCCGGCTCTGGGCCTTTCCCGGCGGTGGGCACTCTTTCCAATATTTCAACAGCTCGTCTATTTCCTCGCCGCTACTCGTACGCAGGTGTCTTCGGGGTTCGGTTTCACCATCGAACAGATCCTTGCGTTTTCTCCATGAGTCAGTGTCGCAAAGCCACCTTCGATGTCCCATGAACATGGTTTTCAAAGACCCGGAATCTCTATCTAGCTGGTGATACGTTGTGTCATCCATGCACCTGACGCATCCAGAAAATCCATGGACCACCTGCCCCGTGACATATCCGTAACCGAGATAGTCGTGCACCTTCGTGAGCAGTGCGGCTCTCATAGGGAAATATTCTTTCTTTGCGGCATCCCACGTATTGGCTGGCGTTTTCCACAGCGTGTCTAGCTCCTCTTTCAGCAGCTCCAGATACAGATTGATGTCGTTTCCTGGTTGTTTCGGCCCTTCAATTAGCATACTCATGTGAATGCACTTCCTCTTCATGCACAACTAGGGGGGAACATTGTATATCCACACAAACACAGGCCAGGTGCTATGTGTGCTTCTTTGGCTGCCAAACGGATTGACTACATCGGTGCTCGCGCCCAGCATGATGTTCCTTGGATCGTCCCCAAATTCTAGGTGTTCGAAGTTCAACGCTTGCCACGGGCTCACATCCTTAGGGTGACTCAACATCTTGTCTTTTTTATTTATCTCCGGATCATTTCCGTCATCTTCTCGCTTCTTCTCCTCCCTATCCGTGTGCCAACGCAGGAGCTTTGCTACCTTAGGGTCCGCGAAATACCGCTGCAGACAAGGAGTGATCGGAAAGTACCACACCACTTTTCGAGGAGCTTTCTTCCTCTTCTTGTATTGAGTGACGCTGCACACCGGACATATGGTAGACTCCGCATGCTCGTCCCGATAAATAATGCAATTGTTCATGCACACATAGTATTTCACGTGCGGTAAATCCATAGGACACACGATTTTCTTCGCCCCCTCGAAACTGGTCGGGCACTTGTTCCCCTTAGGAAGATGTTCGTGCCAGAATGACATGTTCTTGGCGAAGCATGCGTCGGACGTTTTGTGTTTTATCGTCATCTCCTGAGCAATGAGCGTTACTTTCAGGGGGTATCCTCGGGCCTGCATCCTTCATACAATCGAGTAACCGCGTCTATCTCCAGTTGATCCAGCTTGGCTTTCTCTCAGGCGGCAGCTCTTGTGTTAGTCATCTGCTTGAGAAGCAGCTCTTGAATATGAGGGTCCTGCAACCATCCCATCGATGGTCTATCGTAGTCTGCTCCGACTTCTTCATCTTCATGATCATGCCCTTCGTCTTGATCTTCCTCATCATCATGTCTGGCATCTTCTACATGATGTATGTGTACTGCATCTACTTCGTGATCATGTCCTGGAGATTCTTCATCTTCTCGCCCGCCCTCACCGCGGTTGTCTTGCTGCCCTTCCTCATTTCTTGCCCGGCCCCCATGGACGACTTTATAATCATCTTCATCACCTTGCCACCGATAGCCATCCATGAAACCACGCAAGAGCAGGTGGTCCAGCACCTTTACGGAATCCGGGTCCATAAGGCTCTTCAGCTTGCATCGTCGACACGGACATCTTATCTCCGTCTCGTTCTTTTGAAGCATCTCGGCCTTCACGGAGCTCAAAAACCTATTCACGATGCCTTCGGTCATCATGCAGACCATGGTCGCCTGCGGGGTAGAGCAAAACGATATTTTAGAACCAAAAAAAATTTGGCATGACGTTGCCTAAAAATAGGACCAAAAAGAATGCATAGTGCCAAATTCTCACCGAAACGGAAATGAATCAACATTCCAGCAAAATATTGGCAACTACCGCATTTGAAATACCGGTACCTCCAAACACAAAAATATGAAAGACCACAAACATATGCAACACCACAAACATATGTAGATCTAGGCCATAAAAAATGCATGTGCACGTTGTTGGAGGGAGAAAAAAGTAGATCTAGAACATAAAGAAAGCTTTCCCCTTACTTACCTATCAAAAAAAGGAAATTTAACCACTTAATTTGGGTGAATCTATGGTGCAAATGAGGTGAGGAGAAGGAGGCAGCCGAGACCAAGCTCGGAGGAGGAGGTGGAGAGAATGAAGTGGGGAAAGTGAGTGTCGTAGGTGGCTGTCCAAAATATCTAGCTAGTCCCAGGTTACCAATGGCGCACCACTAAGAATGCACCATTAGTAACCCTGGTTACTAATGGCGCACCTGGTGTGTGGTGCGTCATTACTAGTTTTGAAAAAAAATTGTTAGTAGTGACGTACCGCTGTCCCCAGGTGCGCCATTACTAATTTTGAAAAAAAAGTAAAAACAAATTGTTAGTAGTGGCGCACAGAAGGTGTGGTGCGACATTACTGGTTAAAACTAGTAATGGCGCACTGTCCCCTGATGCGCCATTACTAGTTTTGAAAAAATAAATAAATAAAAAAATTGTTAGTAGTGGCGCATCATGGGTGTGGTGCGCCATTAGTGATATGGACACTAACGGTGTACCTCTATATGATGCGCCACTGCTATATAGCAGTGGCGCACCACATACTTGGTGCGCCACTAATGCCCATATTAACTATAGCCTTTTTTGTAGTAGTGTGATGAGTTATGCATGCGTGCGCAGATTCTACTATATTCTCCTAGAGATTAAGCTTGAGCAAGGACTAGTAAACGTCTTAGACTCGAGACAAAAAGATCCCAAGGACTATGCAGACATGTCTAAAATGCTCGAGAAGTAAGTTGAATCAATCATTATCGCACCATATCGGCAACTTTGTTCATTTCATGATATGAAGTAATTGTTTTCTTTGTCTTGCAGGGTTTGGAAAGTATTCACCGCACAAGTTCCGGGACTGCCGCGGGAGCTGCGATGGACTTACCCAAAAGTAAATACTACTACCTAGCTATTTCCGCTCATCTCCCGTTGATTCTAGCTACTTTCATCAATGCCCATTTATAATGCTTCATTATCAGTTTGATTGACCTCTATTTATCGTAAAGTTCTTGTGGCAGGAAGCCGGAAATAATTATTGTGGATACTACGTCTGCGAGTTCATCTACAACGCGACGGCCAAGAATAGATGAGGCTACTCTAAAAGATAATATGAAGTGCGTAAGCAAAAATATTCACAAGTTTATTTTATTACCATCATTTCTGTTCAGTTTCATTCATATATATGTATTGACCCCCTTATTCAAATTAGATGTGGCAGATGCGGGATGAAGTCCTACCACAAGATCGCATGCGAGCAATTCAAGATGAATTGGCTGGATTCTTTCTTGACCACGTCATCAATAAAGTCGGAGAATACCACTATGCATGTGGAAGTTGAGTTCATATGTTCTGGTATTGTAAGAGATCTTATACATTTGCTTACTAGCTAGCTAACGTGTCGAGTCCTCTCTATATGTAGCGTCGACTAAGCACGGAGATAAGAGAGGACACTTTTCTCTATTAGCTAGCTAACACAATATATGAAACCCCTAAATTAACCCTACAAAAAACC
>NC_057803.1:698359515-698370046 GCF_018294505.1 Triticum aestivum
AGAAAAAAAACAACAAATTCAGCACCTGAAA
The DNA here is from genome assembly GCF_018294505.1 of Triticum aestivum. NCBI lineage: Eukaryota > Viridiplantae > Streptophyta > Magnoliopsida > Poales > Poaceae > Triticum > Triticum aestivum. The sequence goes on from NC_057803.1 coordinate 698,359,547, forward strand.
TGCTGACGCGTGGAAGTCTTTTGGTCCCGGTTGGTGGCACCAACCGGGACAAAAGGCCCCCCTACCTGGGCAAGCGGCAGCGGCCACGTGGAGCCCCCATCGGTCCCGGTTCCTGGGCGAACCGGGACTAAAGGGACAGGGCTTTAGTAACGACCCTTTAGTCCTGGTTCGTGAACCGGGACAAATGGCCCTCACGAACCGGGTCGAATGGGGGTTTTTCCACTGGTGATGCCTGCATAAACAATTGTCTCCAGTCTTCACATTCCAAAAAATGAGATGATAGTAGTAACCATTTTATTTGTTTTGGAGAATATATATATGTACAAGTGAATCTAATACATTGAAGTGAAGCATGTCTCTACCTCCATTTTACACTTTGACCTATGGAAGCACGTGAATACTTGTGCTGGACGGAGGATTAGCTAGTATTTGTTATTGGTACTTTTGTGAGGAAGTTGCTACTGAAACTTATAAATGAGGAAGTGCTTACTATGATTTCCACTTTGCTATATCTTTTGGTTTCTGTCTCTGGTAGCAAGAACATTTTCTTTTCCTTAGTTCATATCTACTCTCTTTTACCATAGTACTAGATATTTGCCCTTGCGTTGTAACGGATCCAAAGTAGAATAGTACTTGTTCACAAACTTGAATGAAAACACTCTTGTTTTGATATACATAGACTACTAAAAATATATTACGTTTCAATCAAAATATATTTCTCAGGCTGTTTTGATGAGGTGAGGGAGGGATGTGGTTGCTTTCAAGATAATAAGGGGTTTTCTGCAAATTGGAGTAGAGAAGTGGGCTATTGTTACAAAAATGCCAGAACTTACCTTGCAGCCGTTAGATGCAGATCAAATGGTCAGAAATGACGGATGACAGACACACCATCATCACGAACTGGGTCTTTTATAGGAGTAGAGATAATATTGTTCACTATACAAAAACAACTCTATTCTTAAATTGTTTTCCTCTTTTTACTGAAATTGTTGTCAAAATAAATGAATGGTTATTTTCCATATCTTCTTGTGCAACGAAGTGAGCATTAGTTTGACAAATCTTTATGGTATGAAAGATTTAGAAAATCAGTTTGTATTATTGCTTGTAATCAATGGTATGAAAGATTTAGAAAATCAACCTACGCTATTGCTTTATGGGAAACAATATGGTGAACACCCAAGAACACCAATTTATTACATAGTTTATATTTGTGCTTTATCATCATTGTAGTTTCAGTCATAGGTCACGCACGACACTATTTCTAATAAAAGGTCATGCTTCTATATAGTGTTTATTGCTATAATGTTTCATGTTGGTGGTACCTTTTATATTATTGACTATATTTGGTTTGTATTCTGTTCTTCCAGGTGAACTTTTCTATAATTTCCGTCCGTCCATCCAGAGGAAGTAGATGACTGATAGAGATTCGGAAGAAGTAATTGATATATAGAGTTGTTATGGTTCTTGTTTCTTTACGTGCATACATTTCTTGCAGTTTCCTTTTAGTTACGAGCTACCTACGCCAGTATGGTCATTTCTTTATTTCATTGCCAGTCCCTGCTGACTACAATGTAACCATGCATTGGCAGCTTAAATGGCAGCAATTCTTAATCAGTCAAAAAAAGGCAACCCGACAAATCTTGCTTCAGATTATGTTTCTACTGCTATTGTCCACTCTTCATTTGTGTTACTCCTTTTTGAGAATGTCTCGAACAGGTACAAGCGGCAAGCCGCTCTTCAACATTGTCGATAACAGCCAAAGAGCTTCTAAAAATAAATGTCCTCGATAATAAGATAGCTAACTATCTATAGTAAAATTCAGCTACATCTATTGAGTTGGTCGACTAGTTACTTCCTTGGTCTTCCTGGTTGCCATTGAATAGTTTTCCTCAGTCCTTATTGATCTAGCGTGAGTGATATCTTTGTGTTTCACTTCAGTAGCATTGATTTTAATGCATACCTTCCTTTTTGTTGTCAATGCAAGCTATACTTCAACTAAGTGAAAAATAATTCTGGAGCACTTCCTTCCATTATGTATGTGGATTCCTTACTGTCTACAAATGGAAAATTAAATGCATCAAATGTTTACAAAATAATTTTCAGAGTTGGACTTTTTAATATTATAGGCTTTTCTTATCAAACTACAATTGTTTATGATGCTTTTTTATAATATATGTTTCTGAAATTTAATCTCTTTGTGCTGATTAGTTGTTCTAGTCACAAGTTAGTATCTTATCTTAAACAAGGGTCAACATTAACTATTGAGTTAAGCACCTAGTTTTGAGTTTGCCTATCATTATAACAAAGAGTTTACTATTTCCATTTTCTCAGAAAAGTTTTGAGACATGAAATCCAAGTGTAATGCTTTTATGATGTAGGAATAATATCTTGTGGTGTGGCTTTCTTGCATCCCATTTTCCCAAGCTGCTCTTGAAAAAGATACCATTTTGGTGGTGTTTACTGGTTAACCCTTTTGCATATGTTTACAGATGGATACTCAATGCGCCCGGTTCATAACATTGCTGATACTTACCTTCTCTTGCTGATTTCCCCAAATCATGCACATAGCTATTTTAGTATGTATCGGCATCATCGCAGAGGGAGAAGGAAGAGGTCGGCGAGACGAGAGAATGAGCAGTCTTTGTCATGGAGGATGCCATCAAGCTCTCTATCTCTCTCTCTCTCTCTCTCTCTCTCTCTCTCTCTCTCTCTCTCTCTCTCTCTCCGAACTGTTGCCCGGATCTGGACGAGGAAAAGAAAACCTTAGAGGAAATTACATGTCTAGCGGTGGCTCGTACGATGTGGCAGGCGGCGAGCTCCGGTCAGGGACAGTGAGGCAGGAGGGAGAGACACGGCCGGCCACAGGCTGCACAAGTGTTGCCTCATCATCCACGTCGACGAGAGGAGGGGAGCACCAGCCGCCGCATGGGGGTGATGCTGCGGAATGTGTCAGATGTGGGACGCTTGCTGCGGTGCTGCACAACGGCGTCTCTGCAGGTGTGCTAGCTTCTCATCTTCTCTTCTTTCGTACTGCTGCAAGGGGAGACTGGCAAATATGGACAGAGTCCCGCTTAGGTACAACCCCCTTTACAAAACATATAAAGGGTAAGGACATTTCACAAAATGTATAAAGGGTAATGTGGACATTTCAAAACCGGTAATGTGGACATTTCAAAAACCCCCTTACAAAACGTATAAAGGGTAATGTGGACATTTCACAACTTTTGTATGTATGTGCATCATACACAGAGACGTATACGCAGTACGGACGAGTGAAGTGCGCTGCTAGCCAGTCGACCTATCAACACATTACGACAATAAGCTAGCGTGGGTCTCTTATTAACACACAGAAAGCTTTCGAACGTTTCGCTGAAAATGTGAACATCTTTTAAATACCCAATATTTTTTAGATTATGTGAACAATTTTCTAGAACAGAAACATTTTTCGAAATTTGAAAACAGAATTCGGAAATTTTTGAAATCCACGAACTTTTATTAATACGCTAATTCTTATTGAAATCCATGTTTTTTTAATATGTAAAAATCATTTGAACCAATAAAAAACATTTAAAATGAGAACAATTTTTTTGAAAACATGAATAACCTTTAAAATTTGGAAAACATTTTGAAATTCCAAACACATTTTAAAATGATAACCAAAAATTGAATTCCGAAGAAACTGGAAAAAAATCACACGAGAAAATTGTACAACTCTAAGCTTTTTTGAAAACACGAACAAATTTTCAAATTCTGATTATCTAAATTGCAAACAACGTTAAAAACCATAAAGGAAAATTTTGAAACTCCATTTTTGGAAAACATGAACAAATTTAAAAATTCTGGACATGTTTTAAAACGCGAACTATTCTTGAAAATATTATGAAAGATTAGGATTTTCGATCATATTGCAAAAAAGTTGATTTTTTTCAACATGTTGATTTTTAAAAAAAATTAAGACTTTTTCCAAAAGAAACAGAACAAAAAGAAAAAAAAACTGGACAAATAGAAACAAAACCAAAACCAAGAAAAAAATCAGAAAAAATTGTTTAGGAACCTTCTAGAAGCCCTAAAATTGTAAATAACCTTCCAGAAGATTCACAATACCGGTGGCTCGAACGCACAGATGGGCCAACCCATTCTACAATCATGTGTGCGATTGCCCGATGATTTGCCGCAACAAAAAAAGGTTGATAAAGGGTCGAACGTGTCGCGACTTGCATCCTGTGTTGAAACTTGCTCAAATCTGACATGGGTGCCTACCAGGGGCATGTCCACCTTCCTGCAAAAGTCGAGGCCATTTCAAGAATGACCAAAAATAGGCCATGTCCAATGGAGGGTGCCCGCATACGCTAAGATGTCTCCATTTGAGAGCACGTTGTTTCTCAACATAGTAAATGTCCCCAATTCTTTATGACCAATTCAATGCATCATGCCAAGTTGTTTGGGTTTCCGACAAGTTTTGCATTTTGTGGAGTTTTCTCGGCCAAAAGCAACCCGATAAATAGCCGGACATGTCGCAACTTGCATATGGTGTTGAAATTCGTTCAAACATAACATGGATGCCTACAATGGGTATTCCCACCTAGTTACAGAAGTTAGAGTTTTCAAGAATTTCCAAAATTAGAGAATATTTAATGACGGGTGGGCATCGCCTGAGAGCACGTTGTTTCTCGACAACCTTGGAATGACCCCAAGTTTTTTTCATGACCTTGTATCACTAATTCAAGGCATCATGCCAAGTTGTTTGGGTTTCCGATGAGTTTTGCATTTTTTGTAGTTTTCTCGGTCAAAAAATACTCATAAAATGGCCGGACCTGTCGCAACTTACATACGGTGTTGAAAATCGTTCAGACATGGCATGGAAGCCTACCATGGTCATGCCAACCTGTTCATGAGAGTTGGGTTCATTATAAGAATGTCCAAAAATAGTTGCAGGTCGATACGAGTGAACATGGGCCTGCCCATTTCAATCTCTTCATTGCCTCTGAGATGCCGGTTTTCAAAACCTTCTAGATGGTTCCAGGTCGGTTTTTGCCGGTTTGGGAAAAGGTTCATGAATCATTTTTTCTTCTTTCTATTATTTTTTCTTTTTCAAATTTGCAAAGTTCAAAATGTTCAACATATTTATTTATCTATTCATATTTTTCCAAAAAGTTTGAAGAATTCAAAAAATGGTCTCGTTTTAAAAAACAATCATAAATGTAAAATTGTTTGTATTTTAAAAATGGTGTGGAATTTTAGTTTTTCCCATTTATGAAAATTTGTTCAGAGTTTCAAACTATGTTCCACTTTGGAAAAAAAAATTTGCCTTTTCATATATTTCTAAAATTTTAAACAATGTTCACGTTTAAGAAAAAATGCGTTCAAAATTCCAAAAATGTTCAAATCTGTCGTTCATATTCTCCCCGCCCTAGCTTCAAAAAAAATATTCTCCCCGCCCAGGTATAATGGGCACAATGACCAATACTCTAGGACCAAGGCTTCGTCTCATGGGTACTAAATACAGTATGGGTAATTTTCGGCGGTAATCTCTTGCAGCTTTTCGTTTCCTATATTAACTAAAACCCGTAACTATAGCTGCCACAAAACTCGCTCTAATAAATGCTGCACTATTAACGTTGCAGCCCTTATCTCGCGCCATGATATTTAATATACTGCATGCTAACCTTCCTATTTTTCATCGGTCTTAGAACCAATAACTTGGACGGAAGGAATAGTTTCTAAAACTATGCGCTGCTGAGTAGGCGTGATAGCTTCGTTGTTGGACTGGTTTGCCTACTCTGTGTGTGAGCAGGAGGTCGTCTGCTCAATTCATCCCTCATTCAGATTTTCTTTGAATTTTTAACTATTTCGCCAGGCTGTGTATACGTTCGCTACTAGACCGGGCCAGTTGACCTCCGCAGGCTGCGTATACGTTCTACATACACATCTCTAAAAAAAGTTTGTACGAGAAAAGATCATCCTACCCTTTATTATGAAATGGTATGGAGAAATCTCGTGCGTTGATGTGTTTAGGGGGTTGTATATTTTTTGGTACGTTGATGGAACAAGGAACTAAAAATTTCGGTGAGATGTATATCCCAAATCCAGTCTTGTATGCTTCTGGGTCAATCTAATTTTCTACTTATCATATTTGTTGACTGCCATTTGCGACTTTCTTATTGAGCTAACAAAAACAAATCTCTCTCTCTCTCTCACTCTCTCTCTCTCTCTCTCTCTCTCTCTCTCTCTCAAGCTGCAATAAAATGCATAAATTTATTTTATGTGACTAATCTGAACATAGGAGCATGTGGTTGCAGACCTTGGGATGTTTTCCAATTGTTTGTTTGGAAATAATTGATCTGTTGTTAATTTGAAAGTTTGAAGATGGCAAGTAGATAAGGAGGAGGGAATTAGAAGGTTTCTTTAGTGAAGGGAAATGATAAGCCCAGATCAGCCAAGGAAGCAGGCGAGCTGCCGTCTATGGATTGGTCGACGAAGGAGACATCTTGTGTTGTAACCTGTTAGGGTGTCTCACAGATTGATTTTCTTGATTTGATGTACTCTCATTGCATATATCATTAACTCCGAGTCTGATTAGTGTTCAATTTTGCACAGATTTGTTTGGACATATGCTTTGAACCAAGCACCATTCCTTGTGGTCATAGGTAAATTTGCACAGTACTGTCTATTAACATTGTATCATAAGGCGATAACTACAAGGTTCACGCCGTGTGAAAAACTTTATAAATTTATGCATTTGTATGTTGTTTTCTGCAATGAATACTTGAGTGTCTTGCCGCTGTAGCCATGGCTAAAGTAGAACTGCATTTGATGTTGTGATATCATGATGTGAGATTTAGTTCTCCTGTTGGATTAATAACATTTAGAATCCATGTGCTTGTCTTTCTACGTCTCTATGGTACTAAACGTACCTATGTATAGCTACATGGTTATCGTTGGTCTTCCTATAAAGGCCCTGCTATCATTATGTATGGTCCTTCTTTCCTTCGTTATGTGTATTATAAATGGTATTTCGACCTGTGGAATGTACTCCTAATCTTGGTCTGTTGAACTGCCTTTCTGAACTTGATGTCTCAGTTGTACTGGACCAAGAGCGCAGGGAGGGAGCTCTTCTACGCTAAATTATATACTTTTGTAGTGTCGACTGGGTTCTTGTGAGTAAATCTTACTGTTCTTTTGGCCGTGTAAAAAATACTGCTCGGTTTGGAGTAGTAGTTGCAGTTCTATTGTTGTGAGAATCTCGTGATCCATTAGAACACCCTTTTCAGAGATAATTACTCCATATACATTGACTGTAATTTAGTTGTGGCATTGATTTTTATTTAGTACGAATACTCACCTAATGAATCTATTGAAGGATCTAAATACCACCGACTCACATATTAGCTTGAGCCACTGTTTATTTTTTTACTTATCGTGTTATTTTTATTTTTGAGCTTGCAGCCTGGCACATTCTGTTTCCAAATATATTATGCCTATCTAATCATTTGGCGTCTTAGGCACAAGAGCAAGAGGTGTTTGCACCAATTGCTTTCTTCACACCAAGGCCATGGCTTTGATCATCGATGGACGTCACTGATGACCTATTCTAACTCTGGCAAGTACCCGATGATACATGATGCCACCAGCTCTTGTGATGTACACTGTAAACTACCGTGTAATCTCCCTCTTCTTTTGTGAACACGGCCTCTTTTGCACGTCTATCCATCCTTTTGAACTCAATATCTACCTTGTACGAACGTTGCATCCTTTAAATGTGCTTACTATCGTTCTGGTCGCTATGGAGATGTGTTGGTACTATCGTTCGGTATCCATCGATGATGTCTTGCTCCTATTATTTGTGAGTGTTTTTTTCGGTTATCCTGTTTGAATACATAGGCTAAACCTGGCTTCCTACTAACTTGAGAATTGCTTGCTTGGCCAGATCGTTGGGACCAACACCCTCGCGCCAAGGCTTGTTGCCGATCTAGTTCATAGTATCATGAGATTAGTGTAAAAGCTGCTACTACTAGCGGCAGCAGTAATGTGCACTAACAGGGAGGAGATGTGCCTGGGTTGTTGGGGCCTTGGCCCAGCTAGTGAGTGTGATCTGCTGCCGCGTGTGGCCCAGTTGGCGTGCAGTGTGTGAGTAATTTATGCCTAGGTTGGATCCTCTGTTCGACAACTAATGAAAATCAACTAACATATGCCATATCTCCCATAGTTTAGCTAGATTTGCTACTCCCGGTAGACATGTGTGGTTGGAAGCTCCTCATGATGTGAACTCCATACCTGTAAACATTTCCAATGTTGAATGAATCAAGCATAGATACTTTTCGCTAAAAAAATATGCTATATCCTCTTGTTCCTGATATCTCCTCCTTCACCTGCCCCTCCTCACCCGAAATTCCCCTTGTGCGGCTGCGATGCTCTCCTCTGGATCACGGTCGTCACAGTTTGGTACTTACAGCCAGCAAAATTTACGTTAAAAAAATCTGGCCCACTTCTCTCACAGCCTTTTAGTCTCTTGGACGATCTGTAACTTTGGTGAGAACGCTCGAAATCCCGTGCAGGGTTAGATCATTTCGGAGCGGGCACCACGCGAGTCATATATATTATCTTCTAAAACTCTCTATCATCTTCTTCGCAATGGAACACATTGATGGAGAAATTACCTTTTTTACGAAAAGGGGAGTACCCCGGCCTCTGCATCACAAGATGCACACAACCATTGATGGAGAAATTACTGACTCCTTTTGTGAGGACACTGCGCGCGCTTTGGGACAAATGTGTCAAGGGGCAGCTGGAATTCAACTGTTCAACAGCCAGGTCTGGCATGAGGTACAATGCCTGTAAGAAGCTTTGCATAACCCAGATGATGATGTGCGCAAGGCCAGCTCGCCGTCGGGTCTATCTGCTCCACCAGCCATGTCTTAATCGAAGATCGGGCGGTGTTGATCACTTAGCAGGGCTCTTAGTACCTACTGCTCCCCAAAGAGTGCCAAAACAAGCCGCCGATTGTTCTTCCCCTGATGCCACCGAAACATGGCTTTCCTCAGTTTGAGGAAGAAGCACCTCGAGCATGACTAGATCATTGCATTGCCTATTTCAAGTTGTATCAGGTGCCTGTTCACAACTAGGTGGCTACGGTGACGCACTACATCAAAAGAAACGCTTCCCTTTGGTTATGGGCATTTCGTAAAACACGTGTCGTGCCCACCTAGAACATGTTCCGGCTCACCACCTTGTAAATTATAGTATTTTTACTCCCGGTGTCATAGTTCATTTTCAACTGCTGTGAAGAAAAAAGTTTGTTATCCTTCCTGATCCCCGGGTGATACACAACGAAGCATTCAGGTTAAGTATCGCACCAAAATTTCAACAATTCAGATTAGTACTACCTTTAAGATATCCTCTAGGCAAGCCCATACATAAGGGTGTGCAACTTGTGCACTTGCGACAAAACATATTGTGTGCATGAGTGTTAGCGGAGGAATTAAGGTAGCGTTTGAGTTGAAAAAAAGGAAGGGTGATGCTCTGGCCGGTGGGCTGTTATTTTGTGGGGTGGTGGAAACAATGGGTTACTTGCTTACATAAAGTGTCACTGCAATGTAGGAATGTTTACCAACATGTAAAGGACGATAATGTGGGCTAAAACAGACCATGGGAGGCATTCACCTCATGTAGGCGGAATGAAAACTACACCAACTCTCACTTGTGGATGTCTTCATTCCGTCTCTTCCTTTATAAACACCAGCCCATCTCATCAAACTATATACTTCATTGATTCAAGCGAGATAGCTAGAGGAGAACAGAGGAAATGAACTAGGGAGAGATGCATGGTTGGACATCCAGGAATATGAGACTGCGGGACATTCGCAAACCGCATCTCTGTGGTTCAAAATTTTAGGCTATTGGGAGGTTTTATGATATTGGCCACCTAGACCTAGTGTCATTGGACTAGCCACAAACAATGAAACATGAAATGGAACCACTGACCTCCGCGTCGTATTTGTTTATATTGTAGGAATAAATGGTTTGGACTTTGGTGGTGTAGCTTTGTGATGACGACATTGCTAATCCTGGTCATTAGATGATTGGTGCACTTTTGTTAGCTAGCAGTCCTTATGTTATAAGGGCACGGAATAGACAAAGTTCCATGTGTTTTTCAGCCTCCCCAGTACAATATGGTTTTTTCTCGAAATTGCGAACGCTCCATCTACCAGCTCAGTTTCGCGTGGCCTCTCAACTGTTATTGTCAATTTAGGTACTCTTTTTGTATGACGTTAGTTTGAGCCTCATGTTAAATTGAAACTCACCCCTTTCAACATTGAAGGCTAGTTGGAATGAATTCAAATAATTGGTTCACCAAATTTACTAGAAATTTTTTTGTTTTAATTTTCAAGTCATGACACTTAGCACTCTGATACATTACGAAAGTAGAAGAGAGCTTCTCGATTAATTTGTGGAAACCTGGATGAAAAAATTACAACATGCCCACAGATATGGCACACCTAC